>NW_008594034.1:0-11556 GCF_000691845.1 Merops nubicus | reverse complement strand
AGATTGTAACTCGTGTATGGGGGGGGGGGAAGGCATTGGTTTTATTGTGGTTGGTTCGTTTTGGGTTTTTTTCACCCTAAAATTTATAATCACAAAGTGATTTAGGTCTACTTCTCTTATGACATATTTAGACTGAGCACAGGGAATTGCATTTCTTTTGCCATTTAGTGATGTTGGTAACACACAGAAAAGCCAGACAGCTTTTTCTGTGTAACTTTCACAGATTTAAAAAGCACAAATCCTTCAGCCTTCCAAAATTTCATTTTTGTTCTTTTGGGACCAAATACTTCAGGAACCCTACCTGACCCCATCCAATAGGAATTTTAAAAAGGTGAGTATTGAAAAGTCTTTACAGATGTAAGATTTTTCTGTGTTTAAGCACTTATATTTTATTTGAAATAGCCTACCATGAACCCACAGCCACCAGATACTGCTACTCAGGAAGCTTTCTTGGAATTAAGAAGTAAAATCCCCAAGTAATCACTTTTTGGAAAGTTAAAAAAAATTACCAAGACAGCAAAATATCATCCATAACTTTGAAGAAGATGTTCTGTTGTATTTTAATAAATCTGAAATGGCTCATGGTCAACAGACCAGCCAACCCAGCTCTCAGCATGGAAACCTGACATTCAGCATTTTCGGAGGAGCTCAGCAGTATTGCTTGTGCTTTCTGCATACAGCTTACAGGCAACCAAGAGAGAACAAGGTGCCTGACTCAGTCTTAAGTGATTCATTTCAGGGTGGACATACTGCATTGATGCTGGGCTGTCCCTCAGACATGCAGTCGGTGAATGTTAGCATGTGTTTTTTATTTAAAAAAGGATGGCTGTCAAGTGAGGATCATGGTATTTCATCTCTGGAGCATCTCTTCTAGCTCTCAGCAATATAGACCTTCCCTTGCAGTTCCTGTGACGAAAACACATTAGGTTAAAGGAAGAACAGCAAGTCCAATTGGGCAAAGCATTGTGGCTCCTGTTGCAGCCAAGAAACCCCTATTGCTGCCCAAGGAGGGCTGGCCAGGGTGGTAGGGAACAAGCCCAGTGTGCACACATATTACTTCCAGTCTCTGGACAACAGCCAAGCTCCACACCACTCTGCATCCTGCCAGCAATGTGCTAATAAGGGCTGTCTTTACCTGGATTCTCTCCTTGTGCAAGAGAGGAAAAACACTATGTGCAGGGAATTTTAAATTAAACAATGAAACAAAAAATTAGATCTTTTTTTCCAAGTTCAAATTCATTTTTTTTTCTCAAAGCAAACCACAGACCTCCTTCTGTTGCACTCTTCTCAATCATTTAGAAAAATAGTGTGACAAAACAAAAACTATCCTTCAGAGCACCAACACCATACACTTGCCAAGGCAGGAGAGAGCTGTTCTTGATGCATATGATTTTAATTTAACACTACGCTTCACCTTCACAGCAAATAATTTCATATACATGCTCTAATTAGTGATGGGGAAACCTCAGCAGGTTTTGAGTCTGGCTTCAGTTTAAAAAAGGAAAAATCTGGATGTTTCATCTAAGCCTCACGAGGATGAAAACATAAGAAATAATTGAAAATCTCTTCATGAGAACAATGCTTCTTGTAAGACTGTTTGCTTGTTTCAGTTTCAGTCTGAGATGGAAACCAGAAATGACAGAACTTCCCTGGACATTTCTGAGCTGTTATACAGAGACAACTCTAAAAGTAATATCTTAAAATGGAATTGAATGCAGATTTTAACTACTTTTCATTTTCCCTGAATCCTGGCCCAGACAAAGCTTTTCTTAACCCTATATATTGAAAAAAAATGCTGCAAAAATAATTTTCTTGACTGAACTTTTACCACTAGGGCCACAACTTTTTCCATGAGAATAATGCTCTAAGCAAAAAATGTTCTTAGGGAAAAAAAAATAAAAACAAAATCTATGTGGAAGAAAATCACTTTTGTAGATAGTTTCCATTTTCTGCTGGGGGAAAAAAAATCAAACTATCATGGAAGGTTCAGTGTTGCTCTTTAGAACAAAGCTTTTCAGGGAATGGAAGGGTCTGCAGCCAAGTTCAGGAGAACGCACAAAAATTTTGCACCTGTTTCCACACCAGCCCAAATCTCTCTGCAAATCCTGCTTTCAGGGAGGCAGGGTAGGAATCTGGACCTCAGGAATGAAGACGAGGGACACCAATGCCCACTTGCACTGCATGCCTTTTGCCGGAAGGGTTTGGTGGGAAAGGATGCTGCCAGGGTATCCTGCATTTGTACGAGTACATTGGGATGAGAAAATGCCATTGCCCCTCTCCAGCCATTTCTTCCCATCCCATTATCCTACACTGTACTAAATGGTGACCCCTTTTCTCCCATGGTGTCTCAGGCATCCTCCTCACTTCCCTCTCTTACAGACTGTGGTGTGTCCCTGAGGCACTGACACCTCTCCAGCTTCTTTGGTTGTCCTCCTGCCCAGAAACATGCACAAAATGTTAGCACCAGCTTCCTCCTCTCCATAAGGCTCCTCAGCCTTGTCCAACATGACACGGCCAGCCCAGCATGGCTGGAGTTAACCATGGGATTAAACAGGGTCAGCCCAGTCTTCCCATTCCCTCCTGCTCCTCCGTTGTGCTGGTGCTGTCCAAACACTCTTTCTGATGCCTCCTGCCCAGACTCAGACAACTCAAGGAGGAAGAAGTCTCTTTCTTACTACTTTTTACACCTACTGTGATGAAATCCTGACTTCTGGCTGAAGCCAGTAGGTGCTGCTATGTTCAAACAATAAATAATAACCATTCCTAACCACAGCCGTTTAAAAATAATCGTGTTTTGGCTCCTGAAACACCTAGTTGCTTTTACATTTGAATGCTCTCAATGTAACCCATGTAGATTTTTCAGCAGTATTTGTTGTTCTGGCTGGTTAAAAACATTTCTCCTGAGCAGGGGGATGCCAATCAATGCAGCTACACCACTAGACAAACACAACTCCCTGCTCTGAGCCATAATCTGAAGAGTTATTTCTGTATCCACTTACAGAGGAAAGTTGTTTTAAAGAAATATTACAAATAGGAAACACAAGAACCTTTTCTAGTATTACAATTTTCACACATGGATGGGTTTGGGTGATTGTTCTTGGGCCGTGACACTGGAGCAAAAATCAGCAAGTGAATTTATGTAGCATTTTCCCTTTATTACATTTATACACAGAAGGGTTCATCCACACAAATGCATCTCAGTGTGGACTCTTCTCTCTGGATCCCCTTTACAGCTTACCCATGCTGCAAACCAAGGAGGAGGAAGTAAGGACGATCCTTAGAAATAAAAACTGAAGTAAAACACCATTGGTTCAAACAGTCAACCGAGTGGTAGCTCCATTCCATGGCCTTTGGGCCTGTGAAGCCATCAGGGGCTGCTGGTTTTAACTCCAGGTCTTCTAGAAGTCTACCTTGAGACTCCAAGGTCCATGTGTCTGTCACCATCTCTGTTTTCTTGCTTTTGTTTGTTTAGATAGGAGAAGAGTCACCTTCAGCCCCAGTGTTTCACATAGCTCAGCAGCAGCAGGAGTTTTCCACTCTCTCTAGGTCTCCCTCTACTGTACTTGGCTCACCACATAGCCAAAAGTGCTTCAATAGCTGTTTAGCCACCATGAATGGGAAAGTTTCCCCATTTCAGATGTACAGGATAGTACTCTGGGAGAAGAGTTGCATCCCCACATGGATCTCCAGACTCCTGCTCACCAGGGACTGGCCCCTGCTGGCACCCTCCCCAGCAAGTGGGCAGGCTGAGCACTTTTCTGAAAGCACCTCAGAAAATACTCAGCTACATAATGGTGCTTTTCGCCTCAGAAAAAATGGAAAGCAGAGGTCTCAGATTTCACCACAAGCCTTGTGTTATTAAATGCCTTAACCACACTACTCCACTTGCTATGTGAAGAGTAGGTGGCTGATTTTCTTTTTCTTTCATACCAAAAGAAGTTAAGAGATGACAGCATCTTTCCCTTTGAAATGATGTCATCCAAGGACCCTCCTTTTGAAATGGAACATCTATATTTTTTAGTAAAATTGTAAGAAGAAAAGGTGCTGAGGGTGATCCCCAAGGTCTCCTATTCCAATGTCTCCCTGAAGAAACTTTTCCCTGTCTGCTGACTATCTCGAGGAGCTTTGCACAACCACTCCTCTAATTCAGATGCTTTGTTGCTGGAGTGCATTGCCCATGGAAAACAGGGAAACACTGACTCCTGGCTAAGGGAGCTGGTTAGACCATCCTGCATCTCAGGCTCAAAATCCCAAAGAAGTAGCCTGGCCACCAGTTTTTGACGCATCTTAAATTTAAGTGTACACTGCCCACATACTTTGAAAACCTTAATGTCTTTCACATGCCAGAATAGTTTCTCGATCCAGCCCAGTTTTTAACCTGTCATTGCAGGAAAAAAATCCCTGGATGCAATTGCCAATTATCTTCTCAAAACTCAGAGAACAGAAGGCAAATTACCCTGTTAATTTAGTTTTTCATAACTTCCAAGGTAATCACAGGACTTTCTGGAACCCATCTGAGTTTTGGGGCACACTAGTGCTGAGAAACTGCTCCGTGACAGCCACATGGGCAACAGGGGAGACAAGGCCTCCAGACTTTCCTTTAGTATTTAGCAATGCAACTTCATTCCTTATGGAGTTGGTATCTCGGTCATCCCAGGTCCTCTACCTGCTTTTGGTAGCTCACCAACCAATTCATCACATATCTAAGTCACTAATAAATATATGATACTCACAGGCTTTAATGGAATGAGTTGGACTAAACTAGATGAAGAATAACTGGGGAAAAAAAACAAACATACAAACAAAAAGGCAGTTCTACTGTAAGTGAAAGTTCTGCACTCTCCTCCTTTCCAGGAGAGACTGTCTGAAGGGGTGACAGGGAGGAGGCAACCCTGGCTTCTTTCTGCAGCCACCACGGTGGGCACCAGTTGTTCACATCTGTCTGAGGAACCCCACTGGGACCAGGCACTGATTCCACAGAAAACTATGCTGTTGTTTTAATTAAACTGCTTCATGCCAACAGCAACAAGTTATACTAATGAGAGCAGATGTATCTAGTAAACAGTGGCATGTTTTTAGTTTAATCTGTTTAAACCTGGATATATACTAATTCCTCAGTAAATACCTTAGTGGCCAGCAAAATGAGAAACAGATGATAATAGAAGAAGTTTGTTTGTGACCCTTGAGACATGGGTATAATGTCTGGCTTGGCATCATTAATCTTATGGTCAGAAGAATACAGCTTCAGCATGTTTAATGTGAGAGAGAGCTGCTCACAATAAAGTTTCCTCTCTACAGTGCCCTCTGCAAACAGTAATTTCCACATTTTTTCTCTCTTCCCTCTAATTAGCTTCCCTTTGGCCTGACACACTCTGAAAGCGTTGCCAGCTGAAGAGACCTATCCATCTCCTCTCTTGAATAAAAACATGAGCTAATTGAGTGGAGGGTATTTAAGCACAGTGAACTGTATAAGGTATCAGATGCCTCAAGATAACCGATTCTTAAAGAACAGCACCTTAAGTAAATCCTTTTGAAGTGCTCTCTCAGGCTGATGGGTAAATAACTAATTGTTCCCCAGTGTGTCCATAAAAACCAGTCCTCTAACATGAGGTTAAATAAATGTGAATTTTGTCACCAAATTCAGTGGGACCAGTATTTCACTGTAAAACAGGGCTAGAGCTCTGTCAGGACTCTGCCTCTGACAAACTTTTGATGTAAGTATCTCAAAGCAACTTAGGTGAAAACCACAGGTGACTTTGATTTTCCCCTTCCTCCATAGCCAATGGGAAGCAGTTTTTGATACTTACTGAACTGATCAAAATACTCATGTCAAACACTGCATGCTATGAATTTACTTATTTCTACAGATAGTGAATCATTAGCAGATTGATCATGATTCCTGGAAATGTCATTCTGAGGCAGGCTATGATTAGTGATTAGTATCACACAGTATTTTCTCGTCATCTGGCTGTTTGCAAGCTCTAACCTTTAGGTATTTAGTATCAAGATTTTGTAATTGGTGACTTCAGTCACTGAGCTTATGCTCTGATTGTATAATGGGCATTTTCAAACAAAGCTTTATCAAATGATAAAAGAAAACTTCCATCTCATATATAACATTTGTGGGAAATTAAGGACACACAAATATCAGAACAAATCACCAAAGCTATTTGCATAGAGAAGAGTAACCAATTTATATCCCCAACTTTGTCAACCTTAAAGAAGTACTTTGAATTAAAAAAAAAAAAAAAGTGGTATCTGAATGTTTTTTTTATGATTCACCTTACACAGAAACGTCCCCATGGAATCATACTCCATCCAGGAATTTCTACTCAGGGTCCAGTGGGACCCAAAATCTCTCTAGGGCTTTGCCACAGAGCACATACTGCCTTTCCTTATCTATGAAGAATGACTCACTTAATAGTCCCTTACACCATGTAAAAACTGAAAGGAAGTTGACAATATCACAAGCAGTTAATGTCATATCAGGAAGGGAAAAAACAAAGGAGTCTGACTGTGGTTAATGTCATTAAGCCATTTTCTATCTCCTGGGCAGACATAAAGAAGTGACTAAGGAAGAAGCAAGCAGAGTTCTCTATTTATTGGTAGATTTGCATAATAGCTGCAATACAATGCGTTGAGACTGGCCATTTATTGGTTCACTAAAAGTTTGTGACAAGCCAGGGCTCATTCCGTGACTGATCGTTCTCTTGCAGATAGCACTGTTGTAACTTGCCATGGAGCGATGGTTCTTAGTAATGCTAAAAGGTGAATTTTTGTGAAGCTGCTTACTTAAAACATTTTTTTTTTCCCCTTCACAGTGATGGAGGACTCGTTGAGATTGAGGAAATGGGAAACTGAAGACCTTAAATTCCCTTGTGAGTGTTATCTTCTCTTTGCTCACCAGGTTTGGGCTCAAGAAGGAGTTAAACCTAACAAGCACAATACCTTGGAGAAAAAGGATAAATATTTAAAACAGTCTTTGAAAGCTATGCACACAGAAGTGATTAACAAATAACAGGAATTGTGCCTGTTCTCTTTGCAGACCACTAAAAATTCTCCACTCACCAGGCTGGCACATTAACAAATAACATGATTTGTACCACTTTCTGAGCCTGTTCTACAGAACCGAAAAAAAGAACAACAGGGAGGCAGGGAAAACAACTGCAAGTGAAAACAATCATCTTAGCCACAGTACTTTCCATAAAAAAGACTTCCTCCCCTCTAATATTATGGTAAACTAGCTTGTTAATCCTCATGTAGCCAATGAGTGGGCTTTTTTTCCCTCCCTTCTTCAAAATGGATTTTTTTTTTTTTTTTTAAATGTATGCTGTTAGGAATAGAAGAGCCACAAAAGCCACTTTCAGATCCAGTCTTGTGCTCATCCCTGCTCGGTGGCCAGCTGTACTGTTCTATAGCCAAACCCCACCAAGCTGCACTGTTAAAGTTGCCGTCTTTAAGCAGCCTCCCCTGACAAAACCCAATGAACCTACCACTGCATCAGCACAGGTGCGCTTGCTTGGCCTGCCCTGTAAATCTGCCCTCTAGGATGACTTACATAAATAAAATGAATGATTTTGCACCTGTAAGGACTTGATAGGGGTCAGCAATTTGCTGAACACTAGCAGAATTTCTCGGCACAGAACGGGTAAACCGGGAGGGCTTCATTCAAAGTGTTAGATTATCCAGGCGTGATGGCTTAATACAAGTGGGAGTAAGGCATAATACAGGGAATCATTACTCAGACACGTGCATTTATGAAATCGTTACTGGGCTAAAGTAGTTCATTTGTCTGCCTTTTTAACTACAGACCTTTGGTTTGAGGAAGACCAACAGTGCATCCACTAGCAGGAGCTCCGGGCTGAATCTTGATCACATGTAATTGAGGATTTTCTGTTAACTGCTCCCTTCCCTAAGCGTGCTCCTTCTGGAAGGGTGCTGGGCTCATTTCTGTCTATCTCCAGGTGTATTAGAGATGCCAGTGGCATCTTGTCTTTGTTAGGTTAATTTGGAGAGGTGCTGGGCTCTCAGGGAGCACTAGCTCCTGATTGAATAAGAGATGCTGAGAACCCTTTAATTTTCACAGCTTTGTGCTGTGCAAATTTATATTTGAACAGGTTTTGCTGGGATTATTTGAGGCCTTGTCAATAATTCTTTTGTGACCAAAAGATAAGGCCTTCTCTCTCTCTGTGATTGGAAGAGTGCAGAGGCAAGTATTAAAAGGGTTTGTTCTCTTTCCAGTTCAACAAACCCACAGGCCTCATTTTTTGCTGCCTTCCTTCAGCTGTCTCATCACAAAAGGCAAGTTTTTGTAAGCAGACATTTGTGCCCAGTGTTGGGAGAGAAAGAGAAGAGGACCATGCTGTCTTCGGTGTCCATATGGACACCATCTTTGTCCTTAACTTCACACCTTGGCTCTTCAGGCACATCTTTCCTCCAAAGCACTGCACAGCTTGGAGCAGCACCAAGTAGCTGCAAGGAGAAAACAATCCTCCAACTGATTCCTACACACTCCACCCTCTCTCACCTTTAACACAAGCCATCATCATGATGACATGAAGAGGAAGAGCCAAGTCCAGCCTGAATGAAAACAATCCTTGGCAACATAAGCTGTTTTGGAACAATTTTGTAGAACACTGCCAACAGAAACACGAACCTTGTCTTATGATCCTTCTCCTGTTTTTATCCACCATTAGGGCCTCCATTGCAGCCTCAGGTTTGAACATTTTCTCTTGGAGTATTAAGGGGCAGGGTGTTCTTCCCAGATGACCTTATTTCCAGCTAATCTCTTACCTGTCAACTGTTTCAGCTGAGGTAAGTTTGGTAATTAATTTGCTATAGCAGAAATGAAGGACACCAAAAAAGGCTCTGCCCAAGTCAGCAGAATGGTTGCATTTGAGTGATATCAGGGTAAAGCACTCAGTAATTCTGAATAAGTCATATGAAGCACCCACTCATCACCATTGTTAACATTTCCTGCTTATGCCTGACCTCTGACAGGTTTTCTTTTATCCCTACCTTTCCAATGATGCCATTTGCCAAAAAAACGTTAGACCCAAGATGATACACCATGGATTTCATCACACTGAAAGCACAGTCTGATCACAGGACCTTAGAGTAACCATGATGTGCACTTGAATGCTGTAATGAATTTGCCTCAAACTTGTTGGTTTTGTTTTCCATGTTTCACTCATGTCTTCAAAAAGCAAATATTTTACTAATATTGGGGGAAAAAAAAGAAAAAGCAAATCTATTTCAAACAGATTTTTCAAAAAATCTTTCTGGACACCTTTTCAAAGATTCAGAGTTCTTATTCATAGCTGGGATTACTCAGAACAGAAATTCAGGAGTTACACTAATCTAGCAAGGGAACAGATCCTACCAGGGAACAGACACACCTCATAAAAATATCTCAAGTTGCAAACTTTGAATTTGAAATGCTCCCAGCAAATTGCTCTCTGAGAAGCTGCTAGTGAAGAATGATTTCCAGAAGTGATTCATCAAACAGTTCATGAAAATTGCAATCTCTTCATGGACAATTCACAAATGGAAGATGTGGTTTGTTGAATGATATTCATTGCAAACAATCCTTCCATCTATATTTATCCCTATGAGAACAGTCAAGGCTCTCAGGTGGACCTTCTAATATTTACTACACCTGTGATGCATGGTGTCTGGAGACTTGGCAATTTTATGCAGCCCTTCTGCACAAAGTAATCAGAAATTATGCTAAATATCTAAAGCAAGACATGGTAAGAGATTTTCCTTTTCCTCCCTGTTTTTCCTTTTTACATCATGGAGCAATTAATGCACAAAGAGCAGTAAGGCACTTAGATAATATAATGTCCATCTGAAAGACTAAATTTTCCAAACAGTGCCTTTTTGGAAGACAGGGAGTTTTGCCTCTGTATGACAACACTGACATAAACTGGGCCATTGGGTCATTTCTGTGTGTCTCTGCCCATGTAATATGCATCTTTAACAGTTTCTACTAGAAGAGCAGTTTATACAGTGTGTCCTGAACACCAAAGTAGGCAGAAATTGCTTTTCACAGAGAGCATCCTCAGTGGCCAAGGGCTGGATTCATTTCCAAATAAGAAGTTTGGTCATGAAATCAGAGTGACTTCTTCAGAACCTCCCCATCATGTGTCCTGAAATGGCCTCACAAAGTGTCAGTGGGACACCAGAGGAAGGAGAAGCAGGGAAATACAGGATCTGCCATTTCCTCAGATGATGCAGCATCATTCACTAGTGCATGCTTCTATCAGGACCAAGTAGCCTCATTTATCAAAGAAAATAAATGATTAGTTGAAAGGATTGTTATTATAATTACTGTTACTATTATTATTTACTGACTGTCCTATGACAGCTTTGTTTAATGTTTCCCTCTTGTGGGAATGTTAGCACTTAAGGATGTTGTTCTGGAAGTATGTTTATATCAAAAAGAAGCAGACATTACCTGCCACCCTCCTGCATTGTCTGATTATTCCCTGACTGCTAAATCCCCTTGGGAAGGAATCAGAAGTTTCAGGTATTACTGCAGCAAGGCCAGTGGAGACTTCAGTATCCAGCTGTGTTTGCTGACTGAGTCATGGCTTGGACTGGCTTGGGTGCGATGGGGCTGTGGAGACCTCTCCCTGCTCCTGCCCAGACCTGCCTCCTTGGAACATGTGCTACGTGAGCTCCTGAGCTGTAAACAAGTGATGCTTGCCCGGTGCTGGCGAGAGCAGTGCTGCTCAGTGCTTGCTGCCATCCTTTTCAATTTCCTGGGGCACGGAAGCAGATGTGTGCATCAGAAATTCTCCCCTCCCAGTTCACAACCTCTGAGGTGGCCTGAGCACCCTTGTAGTCACTGGAGAGAGGATGGAAAATTCACAACGTGATTCATCACATCAAGAGGAAGATGGCAGACATCAAGACAACAAGAGTCTTACATTGAAGGGGGAACCAGAACAGTTGTTGATGCTACAAAGAGAACCTTGGCTGATAAAGTGAATGTTCAGTCAGGTTTACCAAGGGCTGGGCTACTTCTACGCTGTCAACACAGAGGGACCACCCCAGTTTCCCTAGCAGCTCAGGTGTCCCTGACACAGAGGGTCTTTAGCGCAGAGCCTGCAGATAACAAAATGTCAGCTATAATTTTTCTTGTTTAAGAGTTGTTTGGTTTTTTTTCTCTGGGTTGCTGGGCACTTTTTTTTAATATATTCTTTAAATTAAAATGCAGATGCTGTACCTAAAATGTTTTGGGGCACTTTAAACAACTTTGTAAACAATCCTAGACTCACCTTACAGGCTGTGATAAAGCACAGACAAATTAAAAAGTTCTCTTCTCTTTTCTTTCAGCATACTTAACACAGGAGTGAAGCTAAAATAGGGAAGAAGAGACAATATCAACCAAAAACATGTTTCAAAAGAGGTGCCAGAGGGCAGCTGCATCAGGCTGTTTGGGTGCCTGAATACACTGGATGAGCTGAAAACCACCAACAGTTGTCACTTCAGGAAATCACTGAAACCATCGTGAATTCACACATCCATGGGACCCGATGGGATACACCC
>NW_008594033.1:0-5408 GCF_000691845.1 Merops nubicus | reverse complement strand
CTTCAGGCAGAAGTGTCTGTAAAGCTGGCATTAGCCATTTCACTCTTGTTATCCAGGGACTCTTTAATGGACTGCGAGTTTTCATTATTAGATCCTTTTTGTTTGTAGATGCAATTTGTTCTTGTATTTTCAATTGTTTATCTGGACCTTCTTCAAGCCCAAAAAGGTTAGAATAGAACTCAAATTGATTGTACCATTTCCTGATCATCCCCTTTTGGGATATTCCCTCTGGAGGAGCTCTCCCAGACAGCACTTGGTTGATCACATTGAAAGGGCCTTGTAAAATTACTTTTTGCTTTTTGATAATTTTGCTAACTTCTTTTAATGCTGTGAATGCTGTCAACAGTCCTTTCTCAAGAGTGGAATATTGCTTCTCCAAATCTTTAAAGGATTGTGAATAGAAGCCAATGGGTTGGGTATCCCCACTAGGTTCCCATTGCCAGAAGTGATATGACAAGGCACTGGCCAAGAATTCCAATTCTATTATTATTGGATCTTCTGGGTGGAGAGGCCCCAGAGTTTGAAAAGTTTGTGCTTTGAATAATAATAGCTTTAGGACCTCATTATGGGATGTATCCCATTCCCAATGATGATTCGGCTGAGGGAGCTGGGTCTCTTTAGCCTGAAGAAAAGGAGACTGAGGGGTGACCTCATCAATGTTTACAAATATGTAAAGGGTGAGTGTCAGGAAGATGGAATTAAGCTTTTTTCAGTGTTGACCTGTGATAGGACAAGGGGTAATGGGTGCAAATTGGAGCATAGGAGGTTCAAGGTGAATATCAGGAAAAATTTTTTTACTGTGAGGGTGACGGAGCACTGGAACAGGCTGCCCAGAGAGGTTGTGGAGGCTCCTTCACTGGAGTCATTCAAAACCCGCCTGGACGCCTTCCTGTGTGAGGTCCTCTAGGTGGTCCTGCTCTGGCAGGGGGGTTGGACTAGATGATCTTTCGAGGTCCCTTCCAACCCCTATGATTCTATGATTCTATGATTCTTTTTCAAAAAGTCATAAAGAGGACATGCTTTGACAGAGAAATCCGGATAATGTTTTCTCCAATATTGTAAGGTTCCAAATACCTCCTGCAGTTCCTTTCTATTGGATGGTACCTTTATTTTATTCAAATGGGACAAAGTATCGGGAGGAATATTCCAGGTTACTCCTTCCCACCTTATCCCAGAAATTTTGCCTCTTGGGATGGGGGTTGCGTTTTCTCTTCAGGGATTTCTATTTGCATGTCTGTTAAATGATTGATTATAGCATCATAGACTACCTTTACCTTTTCCTCACTCTGACTCCCTATCAACAAATCATCTATGTACTGATAGACCTTTACTTCAGAATTATTTTGATTTCTGGAATATTTTCTAGTTCACGTGCAAGTGCGTGATGGGCCAGTGTAGGTGAGTGCTTATAGACTTGAGGTAGCCTTGTAAAAGTATACTGCACCCCATCCCAAGTAAAGGCGAAATATTTTTGATCCTCAGGATCAATAGGAACCTGGAAGAATATATCCTTCAAATCCAAGGAAGTCAGCACTGGATGGGCTGCTTCCTGAATCTCTAACACCAAATCAGCAATGTTAGGTACCGCAGCTGTAAGTACCTCCGTATTGGCATTTAATTTTCTGAAATCCACCGTTATTCTCCATTTACCATTTGGTTTTCTCACAGGCTAAATTGGAGAGTTATATGTTGAATGACCGGGTACGATACTACCTCTTTGCCTCAAGTTGGAAATCACTTCTTTGATGCCATCTTTGGCAGCAAGTGGAATAGACTATTGTTTCACATCAGTTATCTTGCTTTGCGGCAAGTGCGGGGCACACTGTAGCAACCTTAGTTTTGGTGTGCCAAAGTTCCAGTAACAGCCGCCTTCATCTTTCCACGCATGGCCTATGAGGACATCCATCCCTAACAAGTTGTAAGGAATGTTATCCACAACTATTTCTACATGAATTGGGTGGTCTTCTCCTGGCAAATGTAAAGTAACTTTAGCTGTCTTTTGTAAGATGGAGTTACCAAATGCTCCACTTACATATATTGGCTTTGAAGAGAAGGTAATACCACAATGTTCAGCTACATCAGCCTTTAGCATGGAAATTTGTGCTCCTGTGTCCACCAAAAAAGTTACTGGATAGCGTTTTGGCCCAACAGCACAAGTTCCAAACCTCCGTCCTTATTTTTAACTAATCTTAATACATTTTGCCAATCTTTGTGAGGGGGAAAAGTTTTAGGGCCTACTTGATTTTTAGTTATTTGTAAGTCATTGTCATTGTTTTCTGTATTGGGGTCTTGAATTCGTACCCTCCTCCGCTGCTGATTACTATTTCTCCTTTCAACAGGAGGAGGGCTATCTAGTTTCCTGAGTTAGTGGCCCCCTCAGCCAATCCTCCTCGAGAATTGGACCTTTGCTCAGGCCTCCCAGACTGGTTGTTCTGCAACGAAAACTGTCTCCGCCAGGCTTTTACCAGTGCCTCTAAATGCGTGTAGGTATAATGTTCAGCCAGTAAATAGTCTGTGACTCACAGACGTCTGGCTTCCTCCTTAAGCTTGGTGTATGGTGTCCCACCAGGTGATGGGGAAGTAGGTGATTTCCTGCCAAGCGAGGGTGGAGTAGTTGGTCTCCTGGGACATTGATTCCCAAGTGGACTGTTTGGTCTGTTATTCTGCCTATTTCTACTTGTTGCTGACCAATCACCCCATGATTTATTTTGCCATTTGGAAGGGGGGAATTTTGGAGATGATCCAGTAGCAGAAAATCTGTGAACCTGCTTGGTTGCAGGAGAAATCTCTTTTCTCCCTATACTCCTTATTATGAGGTAACAAGTCTCTAGCCAGTTGGGACCACATAGTTCCTCCTTCACCTTCCTTGATCTTTTCTCGGAGTAGCGTTACTGAAGTTTTTAGGGACTAAGGGAGTACTCTGATTAAAGGGGTCAACCTCTCCTCATCTATTTCAAGAGTCATAGGACTATTGTGTTCCTCCTCTAATTGATGATCATAAATCATTTGCAGTGCAGCAGCCCAATGGACATTCTCTGTAACAGTGGAATTGTCCTTTTTCAGGGCATTCGTCTCTCCCCTATACGTATGGTACGTTGCACCAACACAAAAAGCCGCCCTCTGCATTAAAGACCAACAGTGATCCCGGTTCCCAGTTTCCAGAATAATTCCCGGCCCCCAATGTCCCCTAGCTTCCTGCTCAGGCAAGTGGATGTCATCACCTCCAGAAAGAGAGACCCGTATAACATATTCAGCCTCTGTCTCAAACAGAAGCTGACTATACTGTTGTCGCGGGGAGCCTTAGAAGCACGACAGACTTCACAAAAGGTTCGTCAGTGTTCCGCTTTAATCTACACAGGCTGCTGTATTTATACACTCAGTGACTGATCACGCATAGTTTACACACTCGGATTGGTTAACACTGCATAGCCACGCTCTAACCCCGTACCCCGATAGGTTAAATGTCTCTGTCCACGCGCTGTGGCGTTTACAGTGTGGTCCTGCTTGCAATTTTCCGGCCAAGCCTTTGATCTGCGCAGAAGCTGCCGAGCTGTCACCCCTGTCCTTCCTGCCTGCAGCTCAAGGACACTGTGTCCTTGAGGCTCACCTCCGATATTTCATCATCTTGTTCATAGCCTGGGCTGTGCATAAAGGCTTCTAGGATGCCATCTTGTGGCGCAGCTAAAATTCTCTCTACCCTATACTGCTTTTCATTTTTTGCCAAGTCCAGAGGGGAATAGGCTCTCTTTAGTCTCCAAATTTCTCTGCGTGGCACCCTCTTTTGAGAAGTAACAGTTGTTCTTACCGGGCGCACTCATTTATGCTTCACTCCTGTTGGTACCTCTTCCAGCCCTACTTCTTCCTCTTCTGAATCATCCAGAGTTGAAGACAGGACTTCAATTTGCACATGTTGCATTGTCTGAGCACGGGTTTGTGGTCTCAGCCACGCAGAAGTTGGCTGTTCCAGCTGGACAGGAGCCTTTGACTTTGGCTGGACAGGAACCTTCTGTTCTGGTTGATCAGGGACCGGTGATTCTGGCGAAGAACTTACAATTTTCTTTCCTTCACTATAACTCAAAAACAGATACTTTCGCTGAGGGACTTGTCCTACCTCGAATTGAGGCTGAGATCACTTACAGGTATATCCATATCCATCTTCTCCTGGGGAGAAGCCTGTTGTGGCTTTAGCTTCTTTCTTAATAGCTTATTCTCTGCAGGGCTAGAATCTCTTGATGTGTCTCATCTAGCCTCTGCTGTAGCTCTTTGTTTTTATTCTGTATCTTGGAGTTATACTGGCATTCTTTCTGATATGCTACTGACAAGCATCGAATTTCATCTTGTAATGTTTTGTATGCTTTGTATGCTTTTTTTGTATATTTTGTATGCTTTGGTAGTCATCTCACAATTTTTAAATTTCATCTTGCAATTTCTGAATTTCATCTTGTAATTCATTATTTTCTCTTACACTCTTGTCATACTTCTTTCTAAGACACTCACACTCTTTTACTATATCCTCATATTTCTTTGAACTCATCTGGCTCTTTCCTGTAGGCTTAAGCCCCTTACTTTGCAGCAACTAACTTCCTGTCGAAACTCTGACTTCCTGTTGAAACGACCTCTGTCATTGCAGTATCTCCATCTTTTGCTGTGTGTTTTCATACACAGAGACGCCTATTGGTCACAGCCTCTGCATTGGCAGTGTCTGCAGTATCACCCATATTAGTAGTATCCGTGTTTTCTGGAACCTCAGCGATTTTGACAAAAACAGCCGCTTCAGCTTCCCAGTCAGGCATTCCCAGTATTCAGGCGATTTTGGTAGGCTGGATACTCAGTCTTCTGACTGAAGATCCTTGAATCCAGTCGTGTTTGAGATACTTGTCCCTGAGAATAAATAAAATTCCTTAGGTCTCTCCATCTGCTTTAAAACAGAGGAAGCGTATTCTCTTCAGCTCTGCTGACCTCCGTCTCTTCTTCCACGTCTGATAAGGAGCTAGAACGGATGTTCTGTTCTGACTGCTTTTAGAAAGTAAAATCTCCCATTCAGAGAGACTGTGCAAGCCACTCAGGAGCAAGCTCTTCTGTGTGAAGGTGTCATGGTCCGGTATCAGGGGTTACCAGGTCAGGTTACCCACGACTTCCTCCCTGCCCACAGGGGACTGGAGAGGGCTATGGATGAGGCCAAGACGGTCACATGGTGCTCGCCTCGCAAGGGCAGGTTGAAAATAGCCCTTTACCACGCCTAGGAATTATTACCGAGACCAATATTCAATACGTGAATTATGCAGTTTGTTAAGGGTTAACACTGGTTGGAGATTGAGAGTCCAAAGGTGTGTGCCAATGCTCGGCAAGATGGCGTCAACAGGAGGTCCTGCAGGATGATAGGATTTGTAGTTTTGGGCAACAAAATG
>NW_008594032.1:17848-18275 GCF_000691845.1 Merops nubicus | reverse complement strand
TGTCCTCTCCCAGCCTGTACTGATAATTCTGGTTGCCCTGGCCCATGGGCACGACCCTGCATTCAGCCTTTTTGAACCTCATAAGGTTCATCTGGCCCATCCGTTATGTATGCTTAGGACTTCATCTGGGGAACTGTAACAGCTGTGACCCTGTGTGGACAAGAAGGACTCTTTCCAGCCATCTTCTGAACTGTTTTGCCTGGGCCATCAACAAATTAGGAAGCCTCTTTTACACAGACTTGATTTAGTGTGTATTTCTTTCTGAAGAGAGGAAAGGCTGCTAGGTTACATAACTACTATTAGTAAATAGAGGTTATATGTCAAGACTCATGAATCCTGGTAAGAATAAGTGATTTGATGAAAGATTTGCCAGGCTTTTTTCAGAGACAAGATCAGCTGAGTTCCTGGCAGCTTTTTGGGTAGCAGC
>NW_008594032.1:0-17620 GCF_000691845.1 Merops nubicus | reverse complement strand
GGACATGCCCCTAGTAAAGCTTTGCTGACTCCCTTGAATCACCTTCCTGTCCTCCATGTGCCTTAGCATTTCTCCTAGGATGATCTGTTCCATGATCTTCTCATGCACAAACGTGAGGCTGATAGGTCTGTAGTTCCCAGGGACTTCCTTTCTACCCTTTTTAAAAATGGGTGTGATGTTTCCTTTCTTCCAGTCACTAGGGGCCTCACCTGACTGCCATGACTTTTGAAATATTATGGACAGTGGCTTGGTAACTGTATCAGCCAATTCCTTATATTATGGACAGTGGCTTGGTAACTGCATCAGCCAATTCCTTCAGTACTCTGGGGTACATCTCATTCAGTCCCATGGACTTGTGTATGTTAAGGTTCCTCAGGTATTCACGAACCTTCTCCTCATTGACTGTGGGAGGGACTTTGTCTTGCTGGTCCCTGTCTCGTGGGCCATCCACTTGAGAGCTGTGAGGAGAGAAGTTGCCATTGAAAAATGAGACAAAAAAGTTTTTCAGGACCTTGGACTTCTCTTTGTCTTTTGTTACTAACTCCCCATTGGTGTTCCTCAGGGAGGGTATACCTTCTTTAACCTTCCTCTTTTGGTTTATATACCTATAAAAGCCCTTCCTGTTTTCCTTTGCATCTCTTGCCAAGTTCAGCTACAGCTGGGCCTTGGCCTTCATCACATCGTCCCTACTTTTTCAACCGAGCGGTGTCCCTGTGTTCTCCCCAGGGTATCTGTCCCTGCTTCCACTGCTTGTCCAGTCTCATCTTGTCCTTTAGTCTGACCAGCAGGTCTCAACTCAGCCATGCTGGTCTCCTTCCTTCTCTTCCTGATTTCCTACAGCTGGGAATTGATAGTTCTTTTGCTCTATGAAAAACATCTTTAAAGATCTGCCAGCTCTGCTCTGCTCCCTCGTCCCTAAGGACTATTTCCCAGGACGTCTTATTGACTAATTCCTTGAAGAGCTGGAGGTTTGCTTTCCTAAAATTTAGGGTCCTGACTTTGCTTTTCATCTCCCTCGTACTCCTTATGGCAGTGAACTGCACTAACGCATGATCACTGCTGCCCAGTCTGCCTCATATCTTGATGTCCCTGAGGAGCTCACTAGCATTTGTGAACATCAGGTCTACTGTTGTGTCCTCTCGGGTAAGGGTGTCTTCTTCCTGCCTTACGAAGTTGTTGTCAAGGCACTCAAGGAATCTCCTGGATTGCCTACAGCTCAACGTGCAACTTTTCCAACACACATTGGTGTGGTTGAAATCCCCCAGTAGGATGAGAGCCTGCAAGTGCGATGTCTCCTGGAGCTGACCTCATTGATAAGCTCCCCTTGATCAAGCAGCCTGTAGTAGACACCAACCACAAGGTTCTCTTTGTTGTTTCCATCCCTGCTTCTTGCCCATACACTTTCAACCTTCTTGTGGCTGTTCTTAATGGGCAGCTCTTCACAATCCATCAATAGTACTGTACTGGGTAATTACTGAACAATATGAATGAGGTATGTGTAAATAACTCTTAGAAACCCAAATTTTCTTTCAGAAAAGATGGATGATTGGTGTTTAGAGTCATCAAGGTGATGTTATTGAGATACCTGCTTTCTGCAGCATTTACAAAATTAACTCGTTTACTTTCCAAATGTATCATGAGAGTAAAATAATTTAAGGGTTTTTCTGATGCCAGAATACGTTTGTACTACTACAACAGCAGAATGCTGTTCCCATCTGGAGCTCTAAATGTGAGTGTATCTATCTCTGTTTTGTGCATATTCATAGCAGATTTGTATAAGGGGAAGAAAAAGTTGAGGAAAATAGAAGAGTGGTTGGAGGTATAGTGTGATGACTTGTATTCTCAAAGTAATGTTTTAATTGCAAACTGGAAAGTGATAGAAATCCTCTCTTTTTGCCCACAGCAACATATATTTTGCCTAGACCGTATATGTGGCTACTAACTTCTGCATTAGGAATATACGAGCTTTGTAATTTTACTAGATGTGTTTTATTATGTGTGTTCTCTTGCTTTTCAAAGCAATAGATGTTCATTTCTGTCCATTTCAAGGAAATGAAAAGCTATAAAAGTCAGCTGAGTAACGTTTTCAGCCATAAGAATGAAATGGCATCTATCTGCAGAACAAACGTGTGTGTCACTGTGATTAGCTATGATTCCCAGTGGTGCAATATAATGCAAAAATCACATACTTTATTGTCATGAATATTTAATCAAAACTAGCATAGCCATCTCAAATTCGAGACAGTGTTAACTTTTGTGAAAAGAGGACACATTCAGTGGAAAAAAAAATACCAATTAAACTGTTGTTTGCTACTCTGAGAACTTAAGTATGAGCTGAGGTTAATAGGCAGAGTGACAGTTGGACAGCCATAGGTGCACAACAAATACATTCTTCACATGGCTCTATATCACACAGTTATCTGCATTTATAGGACAGATGATTCCTCCTAATACTTGCAGATGTGATAAACATTCAGTGACATTAATGATAATCTCATGAAGGTATATTCTTCGTTTCACAAAGTCCAAGTGTTTTTTTTTGGATAATATCTGGCACTATTGTCATTTCACACAGGACAGGGAAACTTGGATGCACAAAAATACTGTCACAACTGAAATCCTGAGATAACTCACCTAGTCTTTAACTAAGAGGAAGAAACCAACCTTGCCTTCCCCACAACCATCTTACTTGCATTGCCACTAGGTGACTTGATGTCCCTCATTCTACTAAACTATCTAGAAGAAAACTGGGATCTTATGAGAGAATAAGGAGGAGAGTGTTGTTTTAAAATCATCTTGTTGGTGCCTGTGTGATCCTAGTAGGCATGTGACTGTTGGGTGTTTTGTAACTCTAAGGCAGCTATAAAGAAGTGGAGTGATATACATAACACAGAATCATATCTTTTCAAAACAGACTGCTGATGGAGGGAAGTTCCTGGTAAAATATTTAATATTATCCAATGGCTAAAGTTTGTATGGCTCATTTTCTGCTGATGTTTGGCATTGTTTATGATGGTCTGTGTACTTAGATGCCTGTTGCGATGGGGTAAGTATCATTTGCTTTTTAAACCACGAGAGGGTCTGGGGTTTCAGGTTTAATCACGTTGGTGTTCATTTTCGTAGCACAGGTGCAGCAGTGAACAGCAGTGAAAGCCTCCCTCCATCCTCATCTGTCAATGACATCTCATCCATGTCCACGGATCAAACACTGGCGTCTGACACGGACAGCAGTCTGGAAGCTTCTGCAGGACCCCTCGGTTGTTGCAGGTGACTAGCCGCCTGCCTGAGAAATCCAGCGTTCTTCAGAGGATGATGTAATTTAGGAAGAAAAATAAACGGGAGTTAAGAGAAATAAAATACAAAGATTTAAACAAAACAAAACAAAAAATCTTTTCAGCCTGCTTCTCCTTCAGAGTTATGTAATGCAGCTAAGCTCAAGTGTATATTTAACTTATAGTTGCTCTGCTTTGGTCTTCTTCCAATAATGCTTACTGGGGAAAGAAAAAAGGAACTGAAAAAATCCTTTATTTTTATCCCCTCCCCATAAGATGTAAAATTAATGGCTGCAAAACCAGCAACCTGCAACTGTCCTTTTCACACTGGCATGACAAGGTGTGCAGTAGCCACTCTCAAACATACGAGTGTGCATCTGACTTTACTCTCTGTTCTGTTGTCTTCTGCCCAGTAAAGCAGATAGAGATATACATGCATTTTATTTCATATACGAATAGCACATACACACACACGCACACACGCCAATAGAGTTCTGGTAGTGTATGCAGCTGTGTGCCTATAGGAACACACAAATCTGCATATATACTTAATGTGCACTCAACAACTAAATGGCCCATTTCAGATGAACTGTGTAGCTACGTAAGTGATATTACCAGTATTTATTCTATTTGTTTGTTCATTGATGAGGTTGCATAATTTGTATGAGAATTTGTGGAAGTGTAAATAACCACATCAAATTGTGGCTCCCTCAGACACTTGAAGATGTAGCACCAAAATTTCTGCTGAGAGTTGTGTATATATTTTGAAATAATAATCAGTTTGTATTGAAAGAAGAAGCCACAGAGCTTCACAGGAAAACATTTGTGAGTGTTAAGACTTCTTGTTCTGACTTTTATAGCAGATGCGCCAAGCTAAGATCAGGTTAGAAGGAAGCACATGCAACTTTGCAAGCTACAGGAAACAAGAATGGAAGTTTTTTGTGCATGTCTAAGCCCAGAAAGTTTTATCTCGGTAACTTTTCCTGTCAATGTAAGTGAGTTATCTTTTTAGTTCACAGATAGGCTCACTATTATGAATTAAATGTGTTCTTCTATGTTAGGGGGTATGACAGGATTGGGGAATGGGCAGATTATGATCAAAAGGACATGCAAGAACTTATTTTTAAGTTAGTATTTAAGTATTTTACTAGGTTAAATAGAGAAAAGATATTTGTGGCCCACTCCCTCTCTGTGTATGTTTGTAGCTTAGAGGTTGTTTTCCCTTTAAATCAGTCCCTTGCCGGGATGTCCACCACTAAGAGAACAGGCCTTCTGTAGATGCTTTTGGCTGTTTATTTGCTTATGACAAATCATCTGACTCCCAGGAATTTTTAACAGCTGTGTTACCTGGAAAAGAACCACAGAGTGCATGGGTCTAGTAATCCCGTATTCTAAGTAACAGCAGAGGGTATCAAACATCTAGTGCGCTGGGCTGAAAGGGACACAGTCAGGGGTCTTTGGCAGTTTTGACAAGTTCCGAAGAACCCGACAGTGACTGAATATCAAATTGATTTTACCAGGTAATAATATATAGGATTCCCAGTGGTAAGTATTGGCAAGTGTTTTTACCGGAGAACTGCAAACCACCACACAGAATTTCCAAAGAACTGATTTTTTTTTCCAGCCAAAACAATTAGTGTTTTTCACTGACAGGTCATCATTACCTGAGTCAGAAAGGAACTGAAATCTGAATCATCTCTCCTGTTACCAAAGCATGCCATGTCAACTGAAATGAGTCAAGACATATTCTAATGATTTTCCATATGTCAAAGACAGAAACTGTTTAGAATATATTACTGGATATTTTAAATTCACTAATTCCTATGTACTCAAAATTCTACGAAAATAGGACTGTTCTTACAATCCTGCCACTCTGTGGTAGAAAAAAAAAAAAAGAGTGTCAATTTGTTCCCTTCGTTCAAAGGCAAGAAAATACAGAAAAAACCTTCCTCTCCATGTTAGGGAGGAGGGGAGATAGCTGTCTCAAAATTGCCATAGGAAATTGTTTTGGTTTGTTGGGGTTTTTTTCCCCCATGTATATGTTTGGTAGGTTTTTATGGAAGTGTTTTTGAGAATAAAATTAGGTCAATAATATTCTAAAAACTCAGAGCAGTAATTGTAAAAGCAATAATTTACTACTGCTAATTCTAATAATAGAGCAATATTCTCTCTTAAGCCATGAAACATCAAGTCATTGTTGAGTGATGTAACTCTCACTTCAAAGCTGATGATCATAAAAGTATTGAAAGGTAAACAGCAATGCTCTGTAGGTATGAAGGCAATAATACCAAGGGTGACTTCTTAGCAATAATGAAACGTATCACCTCCAGATCTAATTCACCACAGATATATATTAATAATATTCAAGTAACTAGTATCTGCTTTACATTCCTTAGTGTGCATTGTTTGGGTATGTTATTTAAACAAAACCAAAAGAACATGCCTCAAAGAGGCAAAGCTGTATGTAAGAAAAATTCCAAAAATATCACAAATGTAAACCATAGAAACTTGGAATAATCACTGTTCATTGCCAGTGATATTATGTGCGTGTGTCATAGGCAATAGCGGAGAAGCCATTTTTAGTAGATGGACACTTACAGACCTCTCATGTTTCATCTATCAAAGCCCCAAACCGTGCTTAGTCCCATAGTATAATTCAGTCTTGTTTGCATTTGTGAGTGCTGGGTGGAGAACCAGTCACCATAGAAGATGTCCTAGTGATCTGAGCTGAAGGAACCCACCACACAGAAGTTATATTGCTTTATTCCCAGAAGCCCAGATTACACTAAGCACCAGTGCTTGTACAAGCATTTCATGGAGACTACAGGGATGCATACGTAATTTTAACTAGCATATGCTTTTGTTCTTTGCTCAGCAGCAATCAGCATCAGCATATGATTAAGTGCCTTGTTGAAATTGGGCCTAAAAGAATTATTGCATCTCTTTTTGTCGTCAAGATTAGTCAGTCTCCTTTATGAGCAGATCTACTGGAGGAGGATACTTGGGCCTGTCCATATTGGACACTATAAAAAAGCCATCAATGAAGAAAAGCAATAGCTTTTTACAGTTCTGGTCCTTGTATGTCTGAACTGAAATGCTGGCCATCAAACACGAATAGCATCCTTCATTTTGCTTTCTGTCAGGAAGTTGGTGCTGTCAGCTGGTACTTTACAAGAATGCATGTACTTTGGAATAAAAGATTGTACTGAGGATGTTCTGTAGCTGTCTTAGGATAAACAAAATTTTTCTTTGAGATTCTAAAAGTTTTGATACCCTTCTCTTCAAATCTATATTCTAATATTCTGTTCAATTCGGTAATGACAGATGCTTTTCTTATTTTTCTTGCCAGTGATCTTTTAAATCTACCTCTGTTTAAAATGTTACTAAACAGTACTTGCGCAAAAATTTTCACCTCATTCTCTGAGGTCTGGAGTTGTAAGCATAACTGCCACCAATGCAGAGATGTACGAAACTGGGAAGCCAGAGATCTGTGACAGATGTTGCAAGGTATTTAGGCACTAAAGGGGCAATCAGAAAGCCTATGTCAGAAGTGGCGTATCTTCCATCAGTATGAATGGCAATTGGACACCTTGATATTTTTGGAAATATGCCTTTTGGTATCTTAAGTGCCTGAATACCTGATGAAATGCTGTCCCAAGTGGCTTACTTAAGTAAAATTAAAATGAAAATGGCAGAAGCATCTTAACTATCGGTGGCTGCTCAGAGCACTAGCTGGAAAGAATAGGATTGAGAAGGTAGAGGGAAGTTTCTGCAAAACATTCTGCTTTATTTTCAGATGCAGTACTTCTGGATAGTATGAAAAAATAAAAAAGAAAAGTCAGAACTGCTCTTAAAAGACCCTTCTTCTATTTCCCTTCTCACTAAAGAGTTTAAATGAGGGTGAGGTATTGATTTACTTCAAGCTGATGCAAGGTTATGCATGTTTTCAATCCAAGACGTTCTGTAATTTTTGAAATCAGTCTTCAGATACTGACTTGGTAGCTGGAATAGGATCTTCTGAGTTTTTACTATATTCCATTAAAATGTAATAGGTCTTTAGAGAGTTCATAATCAGAGTTGGTCACACACTGCTTTATGCAAATCACATTGTGGTTGACAACCCTCCCATACAATCTAGAATTCCATGGCACAGATAGATTCAAGAATTTTAGCTAGGTTGCATTATGTAAAGTGGAACTTAAATTAGAATGCAAGTATGGTAATGTGTAAAAAAACAAAACAAAACAAAACATAAAAACCAGAAAGGCCACAGAAAGCCTGATCAGGTACTTCCTTAATGCACTGATGTTTTTCCTCTGAAAATCACCACTTCCTGCAGTTTATTGGCCTCCAGAGATTACATAAAACAGATGATCATGTCATTTTATCACTCTTCTAAACTTATAACCAAGAATAGATTCATATATATGGTTTTGTCTACATATATGTTGCTCTACCTTCAAGCTTTGGGCTAACTATACTTAAGAAATCAGACCTGTTGCAGTGCTTTTAGGAAGGTTTCCAAAGTAGCGCTACTTACCTGATTTGGATTGTGTTCTGATGTTTGCTAGTGAGCACCAGTGATTTCCACCAACATATCTTCTCTTTAAAACTATGCTAATGGTCAATTTTAGAACTGCCTGAGAGAGTCAGTTTCATCAACTCTCCCAAATTTTTTATTTAAAACAGGGAAAAATGTGGTTTCAGTATCCTGAAATCATTGTAAAATACAATTGGAATATTTTAATTCAAAATAACTTTTAATTGTCAATGTTAGCTTATTTATATTACAAACTTTTCAGTGCTTCATATCAAGAATTATTTGCGTTTCACATCTATATTTTCTTATACTTATTAATATTTTAAAATCTTGTGTGAATTCTAACATGCAAAAAAACCCAGAAAGGCATTTTGCAACAAACGCTGTGTGCTTCAAGGGAGAGCAATATGAAAGAAAACCTGTAGGGAAGAGTTAGACTTTTCTTATAATATCTGGTAAAAGAGTCTGATTTAGTGGTTCACTTTCAGTTTTGGCTTTTGTTTTTTTCTTTGCTTCTGTATGTGTGTGTAGGAAAGAGAGGGAGTGCATATGGATGTGATTTTTAGAACTTGTGTTCTGTTCATATTTGAACCAAGTTCTCAGTGTGGATAAAAAGACTATTGTAACATAATCATGCATCTTCAAGAATCTGATGGCTGTGCTTATTTGAACTTCCACCACTTTGCAAAGGACACAGTTAAGCAATTGAAAGCTCAAGGTGATCTTTTTTACACACAAGAAAAACATCATTGTGCTGTAGGTTTGACTATTCAACAAGTATGTAATATCTTAATTAGTAAGATGCTTGGGGGAGGCTGGGGAAAATGGTGAATGTGTCATATTCACTGATGTGCTGGAAAACAGACCTGTCCAGTGGAATTTAGTGGAATCTCCTTAGTGTATTAGAAACTTGCCACCTTTTTCCTCTTTCTCCTCTCCTCTCCTCTCCTCTCCTCTCCTCTCCTCTCCTCTCCTCTCCTTCTTCTCTTTTTGTTTTTTTTTCTTCCCTTTCCTTTTCCCTTTCCCTTTCTTTCCATTTAGTTTTTAATTAACTACTGATTGCAAGAGGTGGATTGTTTAAATTAATTTTTGTTCAGGCTCATTGACCCATGGCAAGTTTGAGTTTTAAAGAGGACTTGATTTGACAAAAGAATGTTGAAAATCTCCAGCTGAGGCTAATAGTACCTTTTTACCTGAGAATGAAAAGCTGAAAAACACATATTGAAGGAAGACACAGTCAATTTGGGAAATAAATGCTAATTTTCACTGAACAGGGCCATTCTTGTCTTCTGGAAAGCAAGATATTTATAATGTAAATAGTTGTATTGATTTCTTTTTTCCTTCCTTTGTAACTAGTATGTAATAATCCAACACTATTTCTGTTAAATCTTTTACAATAAGGCCGCTGTATGCCTAAATATGGTTGACCTATGACCTTTTCCTGTCAGTCACATGCTGAAAAGGAGGGTTTTGGAGGTTTCAGTGTACATATAGAATCTTGTATATTTAGTAAATTGAGTAAGTGGGACTTATGGCCAGTATACATTAAGCCACAACAGTAACAAAGCTCCAGATCTAAACTAGCAAAAACAACTGTTCACCTTGCCATGTCCATCCTGTAATAAGATCTAAGTTGCACCTGCCTGTAGTTCTGCATGATCAGACTTCAAAGTATAACTAACAAGATCTGTAATGTATCAGTGTTGATAAATGTAGATTAAAAAAAAAAAAAAAAGAAAAAAAATAACTTGGCCAACAAAAGAAAATCAACAACAGCAACAGTTCAGTATCAAGGCTAGATGATGAGACTTGCCCAGTTTTCTTGCGCAGTTATAGCTGAAAAGAACAACCAGTGTCAATCAGTATAAATGGACTGCAGTAGTGACATTTTTTAAGGAAACAACCTTATTGCCACATTGTTTTGCTTTTACCCTGTTTTCCTTTGACCATCTGTTGTTCCCCATGTGTAGTACAGGGGAGAACAGTGCCTCAGTCATCAGTGTTTATGGGTCAATGTCATATCGATTTCTGCTTTCTGTTCATTTAGCAGTTACTGAACTAAGATGGGAATCTCCTGTCCTCCCATGTGTCAAAAGGAATCCTGTCAGAGCTTCCTCATGAGGATAATCTTCTCACTGCTGTCTTGACTCCTGTCAGTTGAATGACTTTGCAGTGTTCCAAATAAACGGCACAACACAGCAAACCATATTGATTGAGGGCTTCATTACATATGTGTTGTGCATCTGTACTCTCACAGGGTCTCAAAGTCATGCAGGGACAGGACTCAATTGAAATATGGTATGTACTCTATGCATGACGCCTATATTACACCTTTATGACCTTATAGTGGTAAAACTGCTGATCTTTACGGATGTGGATATGGACCATCTTTTTTTCTGGAGGAAAGTTGTTGTGAATCGCGGTCCTTATCCCAGAAACCACTCGCTCCTATCCAGAGCAGCTAAGTGGAAGTTAAAGTGGTGCGAGGGACTTCTGGGGGGGCCTTGCACAGGGGTGAATTCCATGGTGTTTGAATGTCATCTTGCCAAAAAGCTTGTATGTCTAGCAGGGGAGACTGTTACTGTTCTATAAGGAGTGTTTGTGTTGTTTACTTCAAAAAAAAAGCTTTGCTAATTAAAATAGTGTATTCTGGAGTCCTGTTTGACTGGCATGAAGGGTATCAATGAAGATACAGTGTGATGCAATAGCTTTCCTGGCTTCTTGTTTCTTTTCCTTCAGCCCTTGCTAGGGCACCCAGATAAAGCTGTACACATGTGCAAGTGGCCAGGATTACAAGATGCAGTTAGTGCTCCTTCTGATGTGCTTCACAGGCTTAGCCCTGTATACCACCATTCATTTAAGAAGCATTTACAGTGCTACAGAAACGTAGAGGGATATTAATGCATACGAGACTCAGACTTTTTGTCTTTAAGTAGCTTAAGAATTTAATCTTCTGTTTGACTGCCTAAAAATATTGGGGGGAAAATGACCACACGACTGGACAGAATGAAGAAAAACTGTCAAGTAAAAGTTAGTGCCTCTCCCATCTCTTTCCCCAGCAAAAAATGTAAAACAAAATCAAGCCAAAAACAACAACCAAAAAAGCAGATGAAAAACCCCCAGACCACCATACCTACTGCAGTTACTATCTGGAGACTGATTTTTTACGAATTTGAACACACTTCACTCCAAGTGAAAAAAGAACAAAAAGGAGACAGGTGCTGCCTTTTGGGAAATGTTACATTTTTTCTCGATTCTTGCACAAGTTATCTGTGCCCATTATATTTGCAAGACAGTCAAATGATAATACATAAAGGGCATCTTTATGTTTGGATGCATCATGTGTAGAGATGAAAAAAAATCACAAATGGCCTTCTGTTGAAACAATCTGAAGGAGGGGAGCTAGAGAAAAGAATGAATAAAAGCACCTTTTAAGCACTGTAAAGAAATAAATTCTTACAGTTGTTAGTATTTAAATGCCATTTCAAACATATTGTGCAGAACTGGTACTCCTGCTCTGACTTCTGAAACAGGAGAGTTTTCAAGGTCTGTTCTTTTCCCAGTTTGTACATGCAGAGATTGGTTAAGCTACAACATATAATACAAGCCTCTGTTCCACAATGGCCAGGGAATTTTGACTTTGTGATTTTTACTGTAAAATGGGAAAGATAAAGACCAGCTTTTTTTTGGTTTATTGGGTACCTTTTGACATAATTGAAGTTTGACCTATTTTTGAGAGGTTTGCCCTTTTCAGTAGTCAGAATTTTTGTGACCAAATTTCAATGAATCTAGATCTGAAGCTGTAACTGTTATTTAGCTTCAAAAAATCCAAAGTCCTAAATTCCAGAAAATGTGAAGTTGTATTTGAACAGGACAATTCTGTCTTCTATAATGCTCCTTGGTATTCCATGGAAGAACATTTTATAGCAACAGACTAGCCTTTGAATTTTCTTCAGTCAATGTGCATGATGGCCTAAGTATCTTGTCTGATATGGGAAAGTAAGTGTTGCACATTGATGAGCTGCAACAAATCAATGGAATCATCTGTGTGAATCAGTTGAAAGAAGGAGATCAGAGCACCTCTGCAAAACTCCCCCTCCCTCTCCCCTTGAGGAAAACAAATGGGATGAAGGTCAGTGAACAACCTTTGTGCTCAAACTGATGAACATTCACTATGATGTTGTGAGGCCCATTTAAATCCACTGAGATCAGTTCACAGTCCCCTCCCAGTATGTATGACTGTCATGATCTGTATGTGGGAGTCCCTTTCTAGTTCAACTCTGATGGCAGAGATGAGTTTGACTTCTGTGGAACCCTCTGCTGGAGGCTGTGCATTTTTGCTCTGATTCTATGTGTATACATGCTGAAGCTTAGAAAGCGACAATTCTGCAGGCTCCATTCACTGCCCTGTGACTGGGACTCTCTTCAAGTACATAGAGATAAAACCCAATATTATCTTGCTTGTCAACATGCTTTCCAAAACTCTCTGTTAATAACATATCTTGCAGCTGGAATTGCAAATCTGCTGTGCCTCCAAGAAAATATGATTATTCGTATACTGTAAGGAGCCAGGGAGGAGAGTTAGCTGGTTAAATTAATACTAATTTCCTAGGTATTTATCTTATCTTGAAATCAACTGCTGGGAAAGAATAAGTGTTATTATATGTTCTGAAGTTTCCATGTAATGTTCTGTCCACATTCTAGGAGCACTTATAGAGGGAATAGTAATTAGGGAGCTGGAAAATATTGCTTTTTTTCTGAATATATCTACTTAATGGATAGAGTGGAGTTTTTGTGAAGTCAGTGCCATTATGGGGAGTGGCTGGCTGGAAGATTTTAGCCTTTCTTGCATCGTAAGCCTGAAACTATCCATGGGGGCATTTAATGCTTCTCTAGGCTAAATTTGAAATGTGTGAAGTTATTCCCAACTCTACTTCATATCTAACATTGGAGAGTAAGGGGTATTTTCTTTGATTCTTATGAACTCAGGAGGCAGAAATTACAACAAAGTGGCCACTGCAAGCAAACACCCATTCCATTCTTCCAGAACAATTAATGGTTTAATGTGTGGATGATGTAAAACCAGCCCTTCCTGCTGTTAATCCTAGCTAGGTAAATACATGTCTGAGGTTACAAGATTAAGCTGTGTAAGTGATTAAAAATTGATGGCAAATACTACAAAAACATCTTTAAGTCAATTTGTCACCAACATACGTTCAGAAAGATTACCTCTGGAATTATTTTTTTTTTTGTCTTGGGAGATACGTTTATGACCATGCTTTTCTAGATTTGTCCTCAGTATTCTCTAGATGATATTACTGGTCTTGGAGTAATCTTACCTTTTCAGTTCAGTTGCATCACCTCAAAAGGGAAAGGGTATGTTCTAAGCATTCTCATCAGAATGCTACATCACAGCTAGAACTGTCCACTCTTTGGTTTTGTTCTTTTTTATATGAATAATTACCCTAAGTACTTTAATTCCAAAAGTAGAAGTCCTGGAGGTATGTCACAGGATACTGTTAAATATGCTTCCCACAGCCTGTTTTGTGGCTGTTTTTGTGGATGTAGGTGTTCAGGGGGGGAACGGAGACTCCTTAGTTTCAGCCTCAATCCAGAATTAACAGGGTTTGAACACAGAAAATTCAGAGTATGAACAAAAACTCTCCTCAGTAGAACTGGAAGTACTCTAGGGCCCAGTACATAACTGAGTGGGTGACACTCTGGTTTTAGAATCAATGAACATTATTACAAATAGTCCAGGAGTCAAACACCATGTCTGAATATCACTGAATTTCAGAGTTTCAAGCATCCAGAACATTGTCCAAATTCTTCTTCAAAAGCCTAATGGCATGTAATAGATCAGAATTTACAGCTGCATTCTCAGAGCAGGAGTGCTCTGAGACTTTTAGCATACGTCTTTCTGAAATGCCAGTTAGTTGAAGAATTATTGTGATTCTCTGTATAAATGAAAACACCAATTTTTGACAACATGCAGATGTCTCATATTTTAACTAGAAAGGAGAAAATTAATGTCTCCTTGAACAATACTGCAACACAATACCATGCCTCTGACTGCAGATGGGTCAACGGGAGAATGCTGGCCAGGTTTCAGCACAGTTGTACTCATCCGTTTTAGCTTTCTTACTCTGTTCTCTCTCAATCAGAAGACAGGGTTGGTTGACATGGCAATAAAATTACAGCACGTATTGCTAAAATAATTCATTTGCTAACTGTGTCATGTGATTTTTGAAATATATGAAGGAAGTTTTAATTTCTCTTTTTGTCCATAATTAGTAGCATGAGCAAACTGACAGAATAACCAAGCTGTCCACCAGTTTCAGCACTGAGTTTTGTCAAGATTTAGAGCTGGGCCAGTCACTAGATGAATGACAGACACTCTCTGTTAACTCCTCTCCCTTCTGAAAGGGGAAGAGAAAGGGAATAAGGGAGAGAGACTTACAGATTGGAAAAGAAAACTAAACCTGTTTTAATGAAAATTGTAATAAAAAAAAGAAATGTACACAAATATATACAAAACTAGTATTGAACCCAGCCCCCACGATGTCAATTTTATCACTGTCACCACTGACACTGTGGAGCAGGCACTGGGGGAGTCCCAGGCGGAACTCAGCAGCAGACAAGAACTGGATTCAGGAGCTGGATTCTGGAACTGGGTTCAGGAACACAGAGACTGGGATCAAAGACAGAATGGACAGTCATCCTCAGACACTAGCCATTGAAAAAGAGCTTTACCCTTATTATTCCCCAGCTTTATACTGAATATGATGTATATGGGATGGAATATCTTGTTGGTCAGTTTAGGGTCACCTGTCCTGGCTACTCCTACCCACAGATGCAGCTTTTTTCTTTCCTGCACCCCTCAGTGTGGTACACAAGATTTAGCAGGGACCTTGGTCTGCACAGGAGCAAGTATAAGCAAGAGCCTTTCTGCACACCAATCCTTGGTAGTAACTTTAAACACCGAGTGTTATCACTGCTAGAAGCAGTCTGTAAAAATACGCCATTAATTTCAGACAGTGCAGTTACTTTGAAGAGATTTAGAAGAAAAGTAAAATCACTGAACAGAATTCATTCTGTTTTAGCTCAAACAAGGACAGCTTTTTAAGCAGTTAGCACAAAGGTAAACACTCACATGTACTGCAAAGATTCACTACTCCTGAAATGTAACACCAAATCCAGGGAGACTGTGATTCCACAACTGCACTGTGTTGCAAGCAGTTTGCAGGACCATCTAGTAACTGGAGGGGAGTGGGGCAGGAATAAATAAATAAATCAGAGTGTGCAGTGCAAAGATGTTATTTTTAAAGCTGACAGAGGAAGGCAGCCATTGTTATTCCAGCTCCTGCTCTCTTAGATCAGACTCCTTACCTCAGATTAATATTGTACTCGTTTTACTCCTCTCAGTGTGGTCTTGCAAGACCTGTATAAACACAGCTACCTTCAGAAAGAAAGATGCACGATACAGGTGAAGAGTGACACCTAAAAGAACTGAACAAACCCTTCGACCTGTAAATCATCTGCTCGTTGCATTTTTCTCCATCCAGACTGACCCTGTATAGTTAATCGTGTACTTGATGGTCTGGAGTATTTCTTCGTCAAAGCATAATTCTACATTTTCAGTAAGTTTTCGTTAATTTTTCTTCATTTCCCAATAAATTTTGTGTATGAATGTGTCTAAATTGCTCCCGGTAGCACCATGGATGACAAGAAAGATCTCAAATGGACAGAACTGAGTGGTAGATGACAGTAGTGCTAAAACAATTGGGGGTGTAGGTAGATTTGGCCACCATCCATCTATTTAAAACTATTTGGAGTCCTGGAAATGAAAAACAAAAAAGAATTTAGGCAATTACTTCTTATAAATTTTCATCTGTCTGTGCTGTGTCCAACTTGAAATTTTATGTTCTGTTGGAAGAAGTTTTCACTATCAAAGATACAATGTAAGCATCCCTTTAGACAGCTCAGGCATTAAACAAACAGCAGTACAATTGGGCAACACTCTCATGCTAGGAATTTCCTTCCCCCTCCCTTTTTCCCTTTTTTTTTTTTTTATGTTCATGTGAATCACTGTTTATGCTTAACCTTTAAAAATTCCTAAGCGATGTCATGAACAAGTTTTCTAATAAAAATCCCCTTACACTGTCTCTCTGCATTATTCCCTGAGCACACATAGTAAAACATTAAAAGCTGATAAGATTATCAACAAGGGTTTACTCACCTGATATTTTTGTCACCTGAAATTGCTTTGTTGTTTATGCTCCAGCTCAAATCTCCACCAGTGCTTTTAATTACCCAACCACTATGATTTTTGTAAGAGTCCGCGTTTTTCTTTGACTTTTTCGGCGACAAAAGTCAAACGTGGTCCTCTGATTCCCTCTGCTGGACTTGAGATAGAACTACTATAGAAAAAATTGAATGCTCAATTTGATATAGACCGAATATAAAAGACCTGTGGTTCTGGGCAGATCGCCTCTGAATCCGCTTCGAGCCAGACCGCTCAGAGAAGGAGACCTGCACCGCCCGGCTAAGCCGTTCAGCTTCCCTCCCGAGGCTTTGCTGGAGCCGACTGGAGTCGGGGGCCGCCCCGGCACCCGCTGTGCCGCTTCCCCCCCCCCAGCTTCTCTGCGGACCCGGCGTTCGCGGAGTCCTGCACGCGAATTCCTGCATTCCTCGGTAATGAGCCGTGAGCTGCCTGTTGCTGCCGATTCCGGCTTTGAGCCTTAAACCACGGCTGGACTTTAGGAGCTGCTTCAACTAGAGCTTCTTCTTCAAGTGACAGCGTGGACTTTATTGCCGGTGGCTTTGCCAGGCGACTCCAGTGCTTCGCGCCGCCATCTTGACTATGGGCGGCCGCCATTTTGTCTGTGAACTACGTTACCCAGAAGGCTGCCATACTCCAATTACCCGTGGCCGCCATTTTATTGCCCAAAACTACAAATCCCGTCAGCCTACAGGACTTCCTGTGGAACGCCATCTTGCCCAGCATCGGCACACGCCTTTGGAGTCTCAATCTCCAACCAGTGTTAACCCTTAATAAACTGCATAAGTCACATACTGAATATTGGTCTCAGTAATAATTCTTGAGCCTGGTAAAGGGCTATTTTCGATCTACCCTTGAGAGGCAAGCACCACGTTGTTATAAGTTTTCCCAGTTTAAAGAACAGAGATGACAATACCAATTTTACAAAATTTATTAAGCAAGCGGCAATAAGCAAAACAGCGCACGTGCATACCTGAGGAGGCAAGCCCTCCTACATTTATGCAGTGAAACAATACATATTCATATGACGCCTATATATATTCATTACCTAACCCCGCCTACTCCTTCTTTGTATGTTAATGTATGCTAATTAGTTTATTAGTCCCTCACGCTTGCGCAGTTTCTTCTTGGTAATTGTGGGCCGGGGTCTTCCGGATGTGGGCGGTGGTCTCTGGGAGGAAGGCCGTATGTCATCCTCGTGATGTACTTTTCACCTCTCGTCTGGAATGTGGTGATTTGGCAAATGTATAGTTTTGAGCCGGTTTTGGTCAGTTCTTGTCCTTGGTGAACATCTGCTCTTCCTCATTAGTTGTGGTTTTTTACTGATAATTTTGTGAGAGATGTTACTTTGTGTTTCCTCAGTATGTGTTATTCTTTGTTAATTTTCAATAGTTCCTTTCTCCCCGTTTTGCTGAGAGGTGCAGGATGCCTGTAAATTTTGACTTTTATGACCCTTCTCTTTGACTTTTATGATCCTTCTCTAAGGGTTGTTAGCTGTTGTGGATGGCAGATCAAAGAAGCATCTGC
>NW_008594031.1:2491-19654 GCF_000691845.1 Merops nubicus | reverse complement strand
CCGCGGGCCCGGGCGGTGGAGAGCCCCCGGCCCTGGGTGAGGAACAGGCCTTTGGTTTGACGGGGGTGAGCTGTGTCGTCATAACGTGTTCCAGGCCAGAGCCCGTCCGAGCTCGCGGGAGGCGAGCCCACATCTTGCTCCATGTAGGTCAGCGAGGAGCGCGGTCTCTTGTTCCCAGCCTATCGCTGCAGCTACTGCCAACAAGGACGCGGGATTTCTTAATTAATTTTGCTCTGTGTAACGCAGCACACGCCTAAGTACAACCATCGTTTCCAGTTTAACGATCGAGGCGTGTCATTAATTCACAGTGACACAGGCAAAGTCCTGTCTTATGTAAGCAGCAACACGCACCGAGGTGTGTTTTCCTCAGCCGCTGCACAGACATCTTGGGTGTACTGGGGCAGCAGCGTTGCTGAGGGCTACAACACACCCAGGGCGTGGGCAGGTTAGCTGACTAATACACATTTTGCAGTGTTATTACACTCATTAAATATATTGAAAAGTTTTAGAGTAAATTAAAATCTAAATTGCGAAGGATCACCCCACTGCCTAACTGGAAAGGAGCAAACGTCTCGAAGAAGTCACCAGAGCTGCAGAGCTCCTCGTGCCTTTGAAACTCCCCCGTTTTGCCTCTTCCCCACAGGCAGCAGCCAGGGGTTGTGGTTGTTCAGCTGAGGAAACAGCTGGTCCATGGTTCCTGAGCCATTAGTCCTTCGCAGGTTTCCATGGGCCACTGTCCAACACAGCTCTAGCTACTGAAAGTCAGGGGCAGGTGCTATCATAAGTGTACAGAAGCTGGGTTTTGCTTTTGCTTGGCAATTGGTAGGAGTGGCATTTCAGAAGTGAAAAAAAAAAAAGGAAAAACCCAAAACCAAAACAAAAAAACCCACTTGTTGCAAATCACTTCTGCCTCTTGTGCATAGCCTGATTTCCCTGATGCTTTTCCTCATCTTACTTGTTTGTTCATGGAACATCCTGAGGACTTAGAGATGGTGTGGTCCGGGGAAATAGGGCAGTGATCATCCCCCTGGACTGGGCACTGGTGAGGCCACACCTCAAGACCTGCATTCAGTTTTGGGACCCTTACGCCAAAAAGGACCTTGAGGGGCTGGAGCGTGTCTGGAGAAGGTCAGTGAAGCTGGGGAAGGGTCTAGAGGCCAAGTGTGGGGAGGAGCAGCTGAGGGAGCTGGGGGTGCTGAGCCTGGAGCAAAGGAGGCTCAGGGGAGACCTTCTGGCTCTGCACAGCTCCTGACAGGAGCCTGGAGACAGGGGGGGGTCGGGCTCTGCTCCCGAAGTGACAGAACAAGAGGCAACAGCCTCTTGCCCCAGGGGAGGTTGAGGTTGTCCCTGAGGAACAATTTCTTCCCCTTGAGGGTTGTCCAGGGCTGTGCCAGGCTGCCCAGGGCAGTGGTGGAGTCCCCACCCCTGGAGGGGTTTCCAAGCCGTGGAGATGTGGTGTGAGGGACACGGGGCAGTGGGGACCTGGCAGTGCTGGGGTAGCGGTTGGACTTGATGATCTGAAAGGCCTCTTCTGACCAGAACAATTCTATAATTCTGTGGTTTTATGACTTCAGGACTGTGTTTGCACTTTCCCCTCACTGCTTGGAAGCAGCATCCTTCACACAGCGTGTTACAACTTTTCCTAATACATGTCATCTCAATCAAATGTCTGCTAATGCCTTAAAAACAAGGAAGAAGGAATCTCCAGACAGCCTATTGTGATAGATCTTTTTTTTCCATCTTCTTGTGTCCACTGCAGAGATGGAGTTTGGTCTACAGCAAATCTTGCCATGTCTGTACCTTGCTTTGCACACTGTGGCCCAGTTTTTATAAACCAGACCTTTGACCACTGTCAAGAGTACAGATAATTAATATTAGTGACTGTCACTTCTGTGAATCATAGGATCATTTAGCTGAAAGCATGTTAGGCAAAAGACAGCAAAATACTTTTTCTTTTCCCTTGTAGAAAAATACCTTATTTTCTTTTCCCTTATAGAGCTTAATATGGCAAGTGTGGTTTCTTATTATTGGGCTTTTCTGCCTGTATAAACAGCTGCCTGTAACTTTTGGATGTTTTGGCTGTGATTTTTCATAATAGGTGTTGGTCTCATGTTGAAATTTTCCTTAGCTGTTCTTGATGAAATTTCCACAGTTTCCTGAAAGATTACTAGGAGATATTTTGTTATTATTATCTGGTTATAGCTTTAAAAATCTGGGTGGCTTTTTTTTAACTCTGCTGTTCTGAAAAATTACTGCCTGTGACAAGAATTTGACTTCTGCTTTGACAATGTGGCTTTTGCTATCCCTTGAAACCTTTTCTTATTTGAAATGTTTTTTAAAAGCTTGAGACTCTTAAAAACGTGGCACCTTGTAACATGCTCAGTAAAATTTCTTCTGTGTTGGAAATATCTGAAAATTCTCCTTGAGTACACTAAAGCTTCATGCAGCTCTGTGCCTGATTGTGTGGTCCTATTTCCATTTAAACACTGCATGCATCATCCTCCCCAATCCTTATCTTCCCCACTCTTATGTGTAATAAGATTGTAAGCATGCCATGCCTAAAAATAAATATATTCCAGTGTAGGGCATGAGAGTGAGGTGAGAGTCTGCACTTTGTGATTGTTGCTTTGGGCTAAAGTGAAACAGAGCTACAGAACTGACAGCAGAACTTCAAATTTCCCAGTATATCCTGAGTCACAAGAGCCAACGGTCTGGAACACGTAATTTTAATGCCTGAGCTAATGTTTTCGTGTCTGTGATTTATAGTCATCTAATGCTTTAATTCCCACTGGTACTGGTCATCTAGTTGGTCATATTCATGGTCTTGTGGAATCAAATCAGCAGCTGAGGCAAAACCAAAGTACTGTCTTTTAGCCAGCTCTTTAAAATACACACTTCCTTTCCCACAGGTTTATTTGCTGTGCTTCTGTTGAAAAGTCTGCAGCTGAAAACTTAGCTCAGTGCTTTCAGCAGTCTTAAAAACTCCAGAAGTTTCCCAGGATAGGGAACGTGTCTTTCTATACGCATTTTCAGACAAGTTTGTGCAAACGCAGGGTATTATAATCAAATAATGGTTCTCCAACTTAAACTACAGAGTTAATGATCAATTTTGTTACAGCTGCAATTAGTACCAGTGCTGTGGTAAGCAGTGATTTGGGCTTTGCTAGTTGATATGTCTGTGTATGGGTGGAATTCAGATCTAAAAGTTGGTGTTTGTGTCAAGTCCAATGATAAAATATTACTCCAAAGGAGACTAAAACTCTCCTCGAGCTGACTGGTGAAATCAAATAGAAAATACAGCTTTGGAGAGATCAATTAATCATCAGTGCTTCTGAATGTCCATGTGACAATATTCCTCTCTCTCTCTTTTTTTTATTTTCTTTCTTTCCCCAAATCCATCACTCATGAAAATAATTCTCAGCCATTTCAGACACATCACAAAAAAATCCACCCTCTGTCGCGCTGAGCTCAGAATACACTGATGTGCTTAAAGGCTTCCAAAATACCTCTAACTGATGGAGAAAACTGGCTGTTACATTTTGTGCTTTGTGAATAGTGGGTTTGAAGTGTGATTTACATGTCTGCACAGCTTCCCTTTTTAGAAGAAGCATTTGTCGATTTGAACGTGTCTGAGGTACATCAGGTGCTCACACTGTCCTGGTGCAACACTGAAGCACGGGTTAAATAGGAACATCATTTTTAATTAGGTTTCCTCAGTGCTGAACTTGCTGCAGTCTGCTCTGCTCTCCGTTAGTTTGCTGGTCAGGAGTTGCTGACCTTTAGAGGATGCTGCAAAATCCATCTGTTGCTGCAGGCCTTTGTGAGGAGAGATGTAAGGAAACATTATCTGCTGTCAGTCAGCCATGTAAACAAGCTCGAGTATAGGCAGTGGCTCAGTTTCCAAGATCTGAGGTGATTCAGAAGAAGGAGGGAGAGCAGAAGCTGTGAACGAGTGCTTCCTATCCACTGGGGGATCCTTTCTCAGCTGTTGTGCTGCAATAAAATGCCATTGTCCTATTTTAAAATCCCTTGCTCTCCAGGGGAAAAGCTGCTCCCTGCCTAACCCTACCCACCAATCAAATCCTCCTCTGCAGGCTAGGAAGATGAAGGCCATAAACACTCCCTACACTGTCCCCACTATGCTCTCCAGGGGAGAAGCTGCTCCCTGCCTAACCCTACCCACCAATCAAATCCTCCTCTGCAGGCAGATGATGATGCAGGAAGATGAAGGCCATAAACACTCCCCACACTATCCCCACTATCACTCTCCACACTATCACCATTGCTTTACTGAGGAACTAAAAGTTAGTTGCCCTGATGTGTTTTAAATATGGTCATTCCAGTAACTTGTACTCATAGAAATGCCACTGAGATGTCTAAAGTTTCTGAGTCCAATTTAAATTGAGACTGACAAATAGTTCTTCTAATTATAGTGCAATGATGCTCTTACTCCTTCACCTGCATTACATCAATTATCAATGCCTTTTAATTATGCAAATTTTCCTCCACTAACAGGATAAACACACTGTTCTTAAGACTATTTTGGTGATGTTCTCAGATAAGTTTGCAACGTTTTCTAATTTTGGCTTCCTATGTTTTATGAGTCTCTAAAGCTGTGGTTTCTGTTTGTCACTGAAGTGCCACCATACCTTGGCTTTACTGCACTTGCCAGTCTGTGGCAATAGTAATATTCCATTTATCTGATGCCTTTATTAGAAATCTTTGTTTCCTTTAGAAAAGGAAGAAAGGGTTAGCTTTTCTTGGCTCTGGGCATCTCTCTGGAGAACTCCCACAGTCCACACCCATCACAAAATTATCCTCTTCTCATAGTTTCGTGAATCCCAGTCCTTTGTGCTGCCTTATTATCCTTTTAAAAAGTACTTCCTGGTGGTGCCCACGTTAAGCAAGAACTAATACACCCACAGGTTGTTCTCAGAGTCAAAAGCTAGCTGTGTTGTTACACTCCTGTTTGTTATACGTGTGCTACAAATACATGGGAACACTCTCTTCAGAAACTTACCTCCTTTCTGTTTTCCTGAGCAAATTCAGAGAAAGCCCCATATAAGAAGTGTCACTCTGAGTGTCAGGTTTGAGGAGAGTCCCCTTGATGTGGTGGATTCTTTGGATGGAAATGTGATAAGAGATGAACACAGTCAGTAATAAGTGTCTTATCTCCAAGAGCTTTATCCAGTGAAATCATAAGCAGTCATTCCAAGGTGATGAGAGAGCCTCCATTCAGGTGAGGTGTCCATCAGAGGGCTTCCAAATGTCTGCAGTTTTCTACCTGTCTTGGGATGTTTACATCCATAAACCTTGAGACTTCCAAGGTCATGGGAAGTCTGCAGTGGTAATTGAGGTGATTGTGCAGTGCTACCAAGCTGGTTAGTATGTGTTACTTAGCAAGGGCAGTCACCCAGGTTGTACTCTGAGGTGTAGATTTTTCAGGATATTGTCTCATAGTAGAGAGAAAGATGCCACTGTTCATGGTCATAGTCCTCAGTAATGGGCTTATCAGTTCATCCAATGCAAAAACACATTGTCTGCAATGAAGGTGGTAATTCATTGCTACTGATCAAGGTTTTGGGGAGCTGCTGTATCTTTCTATCAGACTTGTTTTGTAGACTGACACATGAAGTGTTCCTTGGAGGACAGGAGAGGAGTTCTTGTGCTTAATCCAGAAAGGTCACTTCCCAGACTTTTGATTTTTGCCACTGAAAGTTTCACAGTTTGGTCATCTCAGTCTGGCTTTTATGAATATGGAATTGTCTGGGGGAGAAAAAAAAGTTACTAAAAGAGATTTTAGAACAATTTGATGACAAGAGTAGCGACAGGTCAGCTGGTCCCAATGGCAATTGTCCAAGAAACTGTTGAGCCTCTAATTGTGGTATGCAACCTATCAGGTCATCAGTATCTACACCAAAATTTTCAAAAGGACTCCAGGGATCATTCTGAGAACTGCTAAAACATAACTCTGGCTTCTGTGAGGCTGGGCTGTTGGCTGTGATGCTAAGGACAGGATGGGCAAACGGGAAGATAAATGGAGCACGTTGTCTGAGGGTCCCTGGGATGTCTGCAGAGGGAAGGCTTGGTTCTCTAGCTCCTCTGAGGGAGCCAACAGCCTGGGAAAAGTTGTAATCTGTTTGGTGGAGTGGACTTGGATTCTGAAAAGACATTTCTTAAGGTTTCTCAGTAGAGCTTCCTAACGCAACTAAGCTGCTGTGAGGAAGAGGAAAGTTCTCATGGGTTAATAACAGCTTTTAAATGATAGGAAATAATAAATGGCTGGTGTCGGACCATAACTGGAGATTACTGTCATAAGCATTCATAAATTGCCTGGGAAAAGTGATGAAGAGCTGTATGACAAAAGGTTTTGATGATACAGAATTATTCAGAACTAAAGCTGGTTGTGAAGAGTTGCAGAAATTCAAACCATCGATTGCTGGGATGCCAGGATTGCAGACAACATTCAGTAATGATAAATACTGAATAATGTGTAGAGGGAAAAATCATCCTAACTATAGGATGGGGGCTTGCAGAACATTGGTCCATGAAAAATGTCCATCAGGCCAGAAAGGGCCAAGGTGCAGTCTCTGGATTTGCCCTGGGACCTAGCACTGGATGAAGCTGTTTTCCCTGGTGAAGCAATGAACTGGGTAGAGGGATCCTCAGAAAGACACAACAAACTCCTCCTCTAGCCTCCCCCATTCTGTCCCAGGACACAACTGGTTCTTGCTCTGGTGGGTTCCCCTCCTGCTGTGGGGCTGCAAGGGAGGTTCCTGCAGGGAGGACCCCCCCTTGGTTTGGGTTATGGGGAGGAAGGAGTATTTCTGAGGAGGAGGAAGGTGGCTGAGTGAGGGGAAGAGGCCCTGCTCCCACCGTGGCAATGAGCCTGTGCCCAGCCCACTGATTGATCCACAGGTAAGGTCAGCCCAGCCCCCTGCACTGGCTGTGGGCTTGCTGTGCCAGCTGAGGTAGGAGGCCATGGCACGTACCAAGAGCAAAGAGCTTTAGGAGGTAGGATCTGTCTGACCCAGTAGTCGGCAAAGAGAAGCAGTGATGTGTCACAGAGCCAACCTGTCACAAACCCACCAGTGAATGAGAGTCACAGGAGTAAGAGCTGCAAACAGTTCATAGGCTGAAGCGTGGTCAAACAAAGCAGCTGTACGACAGCTCTGACTCGTAACTTAATTAAAATGATACATTTACTGTGATTTATGAGTGAAACTAGGGTCTGAATTCCCCGAGTACGTAAATGATTGGAAATGATTAATTTGCTTTTATGAAACGAGAGGGAGGGCTGGAGAGCACTGTGTTCTGAGCAACTGGCATGTGATAATGACTGCTCCTGCAGAAGGGCAGCATAGAAAGTTGTCTGAGTCACTCATTAACATCCACCACTGCCCTTGCTGTCAATTACGAGTCATTAAAGCCCAATAGGGCTACTCTGGAACTTAAAGAAGAGTTTTTACCTTACTAAAATGTTTCATTTGAATTTACTGTAGTAATCCTAGAGACTGAAACTCTTATTTTGTGCAGGTTGGGAAAAGTAATTGTGAGCTGAACCCCATCCAGAAAGCCAAAGCTTTTTTTTATATGACTGTACTGAGGGATAAAAGTTAATTTGAATCCTTTCATTGCCAATTCATTCCTTGGCTTCGCTGCAGCGAGTGCCAATTTTGCTGGCAGTTCAGAGCTCTTAAAGCATGTATCTTCTAAGAATAGAGTTGAGAAGATCACCTCATTTCTTACAGATCATCTGATGTCCACCAGTTGGGGGATCTTTGTCTTGGATTGAATTTAAATCAGCACTTTAGATGTGAAAGACTCAATATCTCATTAGCAATCCCTTGATCCACCCAGTTCCCCTGGGTGCTGTTTTAGAACGATAATCCCAATCATTCTTCAAATCTTTATAAGCAATCAGTTTTAAGTACAACTCTTAGAAGATAAGACTTTTCCTGCTAGTTAGTTGTACAAAAAAAACCCCCCAACAACCCCAAGCCCAAAACCACCCCAGCACAGGTGAGCTGCAGGCTTTGATCAGACAGGTATTCTTTTTAAGTCAGATTTAGTCATTTTAGATTTTGTTTCTGCATGCCTGATACTGTGCTAGAAAATAATCCAAAGGCAATATTAAAAAAGGGTGAAGAGCTTCAGAATGAACCTCCTAGCCAATTTAGATTGGGTTGAGTGCTTGAAATAGTGTGATAAATCTCTTCTTTAATGTAGAATATAATAGAAAAATATTTTTAACCTGACATAAAGGAAACTTCCAGGTACCGTAACCTTACCAAAAAAAGCATCATAGATTTGGTTAAACTTCAAATCTCCTTTTAAAATCCAGAAATCCTCCAACAAAGCACTGAGACTGCCTTTAAAAGTCTCAGAGTCACTGTCTGGCTTAGGTGGCTAGTTCCTTCAGCAGGCTCGTGTAGCCTCTGCCCCTGTGGCGTGGCCAGGGCCCTGCTTTGCCCCCAGCTGGGGGGCTGGGGAGGGAGCCCAGTCCTTTTCCTGGCACAGCAGCAGCGTTGGGCTGTGCTGTGAGTGGCTCTGCACTGTGACTCAGGCACCTCATCCTGCAGGGCAGGGTCAGCCTGATGGCAACACGGGGCTCAGCACCAGCAGGCAGGGTCCTGGGGCAGGCATCCGGCTGCTCTCCTGCATCCAAACACATCAAGTCCCATCTTTCTAAAAAAATACCACCTAAGAGCATCTAGCGACTTATTTTTTAACAAGCTTCTGGCTGCTTTTCATTCCTTACCCGTGTTAATGTTTAAATTATTGACCCAATCAGGTGGAGGGAGTAGGCTGCAACATCTAATTTCAAGGCACACCTTGTTCGTGGGGGTTGTGCAACAGCACACGCAAAACAATGATGTAATTAGCTGCACATCAGCAAAAACCACTGAGGAGTTTTCACTCCAAGCCTCTAAGAGAAAACAAACTGCTTTGTGGAGTTAAAAATGCTTTATTTGTAACCAGTGTGTATTTATTATGACTATTACCACCTGATAATAGTACTTTGTAAGTTTTTTCCTGGCCAAATAAACACTGTGTTGCAAAGCTGGTAAATGTTCAGCCACGGCAGCTGGACTCAGACTTACTAAAAAGTATTCCCTAGGATTTGCTCTGCACTTTTAGAGAAAAGTCACTTCCCTAATTTTTTCTCAGTAGACATTGACTTCTAGGCTGTTTGTTCAAGATAAGCATCAAAATGAGGATGCAAAGGTCACTCTCTGCTGTATTCCAAAGTTACGAAGTGAAACAGTCAGTTTGTCTTCCAGAGAATGTTCTCCTATCCAAATTAAACTGTTCCTACAGGAGGAGGGTTTTGTCCTTTGGGAATCAGCAGGTCTGGTGTTTATGGCAGGACAGACTCTCCCTTTGTTGTGCACTTCTTCACTGAAAGTTTTACCTTTTCACCTCTTTCTATCCACCTTTTAATGACAAGAGTCTGTGAGCTCATGGTTCAGGCTTTGAGATGCTGGCAGCAGTGGAGTCCCCAGCCCTGCTTGGTCCCCACCCCCTCTGCTTCACTGTCCTGCTTCTCTGCTGTCCCTGCCCAGGAGACCTGGAGCCCCCATCTCAACCCACCTTCATCAGCTCTTCAAGCTAATAGGACAACCTGTGAGCCAGAGAAAGTGAGATGGAAACAGGGATATTCTTCTCTTTCTGCTTTGGGACCAGGAACCCCTGGCAATGAAATGGGTCAGACAAGTGGGACAGTGATTTAAAAAAAAGTCTTTATTCTCAACCATGGCAAGTAAACAATATAAACCAAACTCTTTGGACTACATACCTACTTGATGGCATAAGTAATCTCCATTTGAATATGTTTTATACAAATATGGACGTGTTGAAAAGAAAGAAGTGCTAGCATCTCTCCCCTGCTGATAGCAACATCTTGCTTGGAATTTTACTGTTTAGTGAGGTTTTAAAATAAAGTTATCCATCCTGGTGCCATCAAGGCAAAGGAGTTGAGGGAGCAGTTGGAAATGAATAGTTGGACAACAGTGTCCTTCCCATGCCCACCACAGCTGCCCTCCTTGCCCTTCCTCCATCTGCCAGCACGTGTGACACAGAGCTGCCACACGTTGCCCTCCTTCTCATACCATCAGGGAGGAGTTACCAGCTGCTTGAGTTACTCCTCAAATAAAATGAGCCTGGGTCTTCCCCGAGTTCTTTTGTGAAGGATAAAGCAGTTCATTGCCATTCGTGTCACTAGTTGGTGACATCACGTTGGACTCACAGTCTTTGTGTCTTTTTCTTTTATTGTTGATAGAAGGCTGCCAGGTTGAAGAGCTTGATCCTCTTTGCTCCCTGGCATAATAAGAGCAGTTCTTGCGTGTGTTGGAAACGGCAGCTGATAAGAAGAGATGAAGATGTACAGCACAGTACTGAGAGAAAAAGGTGATTTATCTTCCCTTTGCAAGTTTCTGCTGTAAATCATTTAACCTCGTCTGAACGCCCGTTTATTTCTGCAGTCGGAGCAAAGAAACTCCTCAGTGTTTATATTCATCTGTAGTTTGAGATGTTATTATAAAGAACAGTAAAATGGTGTTAGGCTGGGGACAGCTGCAAGAGTTTGCCTTCTACACAGCCTGCCAGGAACTCAATGAATTGATAAAACCATAGGAAAGCTCCTCAGGAACCTGTCACGGATGAAACGGTGACAGTCAGCCAAGGGTGGGTATGTGTGAGCGGAGGGAGGGGGAGGAAAATGGGAATGAAATCACCAGATCACTGGGGTTTTGATGGCAGTAAAACAGCAGGGCTTGTAAAGGGCAAAGCATGAAGTGTCCAGACACAGCTTATTGAAGTGGCCAGCACTGACAGACCCCAAAGGTGAACATACTGGTGGCCTGTGGCCCTCTCCAGCGTGAGGGGACCTTTGCAGTAGCTGTGAATGCTGCTCGTGGCCTGGCCAAGGGAACTGCTTGTTCCGTGTTAGATCTCACTGGGCTTATCTGGAATAAGAAGAGTAAGTCTGGAACTACATGTGTGCTATGGGCACATTTGGGCTGACGTTTTGGTTGGTTTTCATAACTGTGACAATATCCAGTCAACGGGCAATGGCTGCTCTTCAACAACCTTCAGGGGTCAGAATCCAATGTGGGGCCTGCCCTTGACTGCAGAGAGCTGTGAGGGCAAAAGGCCTTTCTTCCAGTGGCTGGGAGACTGTGAAGTCACATTTCTGGGGGAGGTTCTTCACCCTTGTTTGGAACATCTTTGCTTTCTGAGACCCTCCCCACTGCTGAGCACTGTGCTGGCATCTGGGAGCCCAGTGTGATTCTGAATAATGCAGCAGCTCTCTGAAAAGCAGCAATGCCGTGGTCAGCCACAGAAATACACTCTCTTTTCACACAGATGTTTTGCTCTGGGTTGTACAGTGGAACTTGGCAGTTCTGAAACCTGCAACCTGTTTATTCAATCCCTAACTGGAGGCTGATGTAGTTCCAAGTGACTGTCCCTGTTGTTTTCATTTTGGATTCCTTGTTCATTGTTTCTGTGGGCACGGAAGGATTGTGAGACTCGTGTGGTGTTCAGGGCACTGTAATTTTACATAGTGCAGTGCTGCTGAGATTGCTGAGCTGTGTCATCTGTTGGGCTCATCACTATTACTTCCTTTTGACCTCCTCTCAGTAATTGCACATGGATGACTTACTAGCTGCCAAAAAGATACTTAAATGCAACTGGGCTCGTTAAAAAAAGAAAGTGAATAGACCAAAATGATTCTCTGTGAGGTCAGCAAGGACCAAGGCAGTAGCTGCTTGCTCTCTGCCAGGCAGGCAGAGCCATCTGTCACATGACAATAAGCAAGCAGCAATCTCAGAAGTCCATTTGTTTTTATGGCAGTTTTTACAATTTTATGGAAATTGAACCATTACATAAAGCATAATTCTCCTCAGAAATCGCTGGTTTATAGACTTACGTCCCTGTTCAGTCATTTCCTTTCCTAGTTGCTTTTTACATAAAGCATAAATATAATGATGCTTTTTTCACCCTAATAAAAAAAAAAAAAATCTTTAGAGTGTTTTTTTGGGGTTTATTTTCAGTATATGAAAGACTATCTGTGTTTGGTACCTGAGGAGAACCTCGAGGGTTCTATATCCAAGTTTTATGTGTCCATAGAAACCAAGTCTGTAGGGGCTACAAAGGAACTAATGTTTAGTGCTTTAATATTTAGCTCCAAATCATAGTTCTAAATGATTTTCTAATGAGATTTTAAATTCTATAATTCTATAAGTATGTATTTTTCATAACTTGTGTTAGTTCTTAATTTAAGTCCTCATATTACTGCTTTTCTTGGGGTGGTAAATCTCACCCATTAAGTCAGATTTTTAGTTGTTGGACTCTTCAGGTGCAGATTATGACCAGTGTGAGAATGAACTTTCCAATTTTGTTTCATCCTCCATGAAAAATAATCAATGTCATGTAAAGGTTCTGCCCCTTATACAATTCTGTCTAAGGACAATTTTGACTTCACCTGTTCTCTCTGTCAAGGCACCAAAGCCTTTACGAAGAGCATTTTAAAAGCAGGACATGGGACAATGTCAGGTTGGAGGTATTATTTTTTGGAGGCTCTATGCATTAAAACTCCAGTTCCTCAGTAAACTGCAACTTCTTGGCAGCTTGTAGAGGTTTGGCCCATTCACCTGAGCATCACAGGCATGGCTGCTCAAGGGCTGTGTCCTTGGACACGAAAGCATTCATGAAATGGGTAGTTGGTTGCTTGCATACTTCTGTATGGCAGTTGCCATTTAAAGGTCAGCACTTTCCAGTATGTTCTAGCTGTCACTGGTTTTCCTAATAGTCAGAAGATGAGCTGTCTGTAGTAATGAGTCTTATCCTACAAGTGTATAAATACATGAAATTATTTTAATTGCCATAGCATGAAGTGTGTCAGTGGAAGATCTAGCTGTACTAGATGAGCATGAAAAGAAAAGAAGGCCATCCCTAACCCACTGAGCAGATGGAGGGAAGGTGGATATAACTCCAGAAAAACTTTGTAGTCAGTCTATTTTGTGATTTTAAAGGGAGATATAAGGGACAACAGGTGCTGAAATTCAGGGATCTTATTCACAAGTTGAATTATTAGGCCATAAAAGACAGTGGCACTGGAAACAAAGTCACAGGAATCAACATGTAAGAGGGATTGGGAGTTACTTGTCAGAACCTATTTTAGGAGAGAAGCTAATGAAGAGATAGACTATGAAGGACATTTGAATCTGAGAGCTACAGGGAATGATAAACTTGAGGGCAAATCTAGATATACAGAGAATCTGAGTGTTGTTTCAGTGTGTGTTCATAACTGCTTTTAGGTTTGTTTCTTTTCTCTTAAGATAACCAGAAGCCTCCATAATAGCTCCTAAAGGAACATAAACCTAGGATCTGAGCCTAATTGGAATTGCTCTGGTAAGAAGAAACTATTCCAGTGGATTTCCCTGCCCCTCCTGCAAGGGGAAAATCCTAAGAGACCACCAAGATGAGTGGTACCTGGGAGATGGTGGTCTCAGCAGGACCAGCAGGGTGAGGACAGCCTGGGAGCTGTGGGAGCCGAGGGGTCTGAAGCTCCCTGTGTCCTGCCTTGCTGGAGCTGCTGGTTGGTACCAGCTGGGACCATTGGCTGGATGGGGTGAAAGTGGTTTACAGTGGAACCTCAGGGAGTTGTTGGCATGCAAAGGACAGATGAACCTGTGTCAAATATCTTAAAATCACGAGTTACAGGGGGTGGAAACCACAGTAATGGATGTTTTCTGAGTTGTAAAGACATCTTGTGTTTCCTGAAAGCAAGCTGAGAACACTGCTCACAGTAAGAACCAAATCAAACAATGAAGCAAGATGGAGAGTGATCTTCCACTCAATAGTTAGTTCAGTGCTTAGGCCAAGTCCCTCAGAGTGGGTGATGTGACAGCTTTAGAGCAGTCACAGAGCACATCTTCGTGTGCCTTACGTGTGTGCTGAAGGGCAGAGAGGAGCCTCAAAGTGGAAGGTGTCAGGAAGCATCCAAAATCAATTAACCATTATCTGGTGTGGGAGGGACATTCCTGGTGTCAGAGTGAATAGTCCTGGAGCCAGCGTGGCTCCCAGCCTGCCGGGGAACTGGGATGTTTCCAACCCACTGGTGGAAACTGCTTTGAACTTAGAGTAAACCTGCACACACATACAAATTAGATTAAAAAAAACCCCAAACATGTCCAACGAAATCCTGGCCTTATCAAAGTCAAAAGGAGTTTGCCGCTGACTTCAGTGGGACAAGAATTTTATCCATAATGAGAGAAAAAAAGAAATGTGAACTCTGAAATCAGAGCTAAGCTGTCTGATGTAGGTTGGGGTTTTTTTGTCACAGCTCCCTGCCTGTTTTCACATGCATTTGCAGGATCTGAAGGCCACAAAGTCTTTGTAATGATGTGTCTGCAATCCCTGAGCGCAGCGCTCTTGCCAAAGCACACCTGGACCACTCCTGCTTTTGGAACCTTCCTTTCTTGTTTTTATGGTCCAGCAGCATTGCTCGGGCCTGTTCAAATGAGCTGGCAATTAGTAACAGAAATAGAACTTGTCCAACTTGATTTGTTCTTCCCCCACACCTTCTGTGTCTGTCTCTCTCCAGCTGAACCACAGGCAGGGAGAAGAGCAGCGAGGAAGGACCCTGGGATGGGAGGGAACACCAGGAAGGTTTCTGCCATTTAAGAAGAGCTCTCCTACATTAAGAAGAGCAAAAATAACTCGTGGCCATCCTGGTGTGGTGTCTCTGCGAGCACACTGCCCTTGGGTGTTCCTTCTGCACAGCCTGCCCAGAGCTACCATTAGTTTTCATTAAACAACCCATAAATTGATTGCATCTAAGCACTTTGAAGGGTCCAATCCCATGTGCCTGCCTTGAGTACCTCTAACAAGTGCCAGATTAAACACCTCACAAAAGACCACTGCAGATATCTGGGATACTTTTGGTGCAGTTTTTACTCTGTTTGTTTTTATTTCCTCAAAAATTTCTGCCACAGATATAAAATATTTCCTAACAGCTCGAGTGCTGCCCTGGTAAATGGGAGCTGGTCACTTCTCCAGCCTGGAAATCCATGCTGTCCTCTCACCCCACCCAGTCCCCTGGGCCATGAGTTTTCATTTGCAGTCTGAGAGGAGAGGGAATTTGGGTAACTTCATGCTCAACGTGCAGGTTTCCATCCCCTTCAGCAACTGCCTGTTCCCCACGTGCTCTGCAGGTATCGTGCTCTCCAGGTAGGACTCCTTTTTGGGGGCTGACACCTAAAGCATAGTCATTGCAGCTTCTGCTTTATAGACTCTGCATGTTTTATTGGATCTAGCCCTTGGTTGCACAAGGGTAGGGCTGTGTTACTTCCTAAGATTAAGTTGGATCCATCCTGGGAAGTGAGGGATCCATTTGTTACACCTCCTCTGGGCCCTGCAGCTTCATGTGTGTGCCTGGGGAGGGGCTTGTCATGGAAGTAGTGGTTATATTTACTACATCTGGACATGATCAATGGATCCTGTAGCTTTATTTCATGCAGACCCTCACCTGAACAAGTCCCTCTCTGCAGTACGTTATTGTGCTCCTCCATTAAGGACTGGCTGCATATTCCTGGCTGTGTCATCATGAGTGGTGAGTGACAACCCAAGTGACATGTTCTAGCTGATGACTGCAGTGCTGGGGAATAGCTCAGTGCTGACAGCCCGGGGGAAAGGCACCCTGCAGTGCCCTGGGAGAGGCCAAAGATGGGCCACGACACTGCAAAGAGTTTTCTCCTCCAGCCCAGGCCTTGTGCCTCATTCCTGAAGCTGCCACCCCATTGGTTTATCTGCTGGGCTGTCACATCAGCTACAGCAGTGGTTTGGAAACCACTTATCTTGTGATGTTCTTTCCTTTAAAAAATGGAGTAAGGTCACACTGAGGATACAGTTCCCATTCACAGAAAAGCCTCCAAGTGGGGATAACTGGTGTGTTGTTCACAGCACGTGTTGATGCTCAGGGGGTGCTGAGGTGGGACCTAAGAGTGTCTGGTGGTTCTGATGGAGCAGCTCCTGTGATACCCCCTGGGTGCCCTCAGCCAGGGTCAGTGAAACTGAGCAAAAACTTGAGCTGATTAATCCTGCAGAAGTAATTGGCTTAATTGTACTAAATTGTGAGGAAACAGTAAGGAAGCATCCCTTCCTGAGGTTAAAATAAGCGTGTTGGGGAAGGAGAAGCAGGCAGTTTGTGGGACAGGAGCCTTTCTGACCTGCCTTGCTTGTACCTGTGTGAACAGGCAGAGTGGTGGCTGGTAGAGCTTGTCCTCTGAGCATGGACATGGCAAACAGCTCCAGCAGCTGTTTCCTTGGCAAGGCAAGGCTTGAAGGAGCAGCTAAATAAACTCCTGGGGCCTTTGTCCAACCAAAACTGGTTTCAAATCAAAAGCTCCTTTTTACCAATCAATACTTGGCTGTATTTCCCAGTTTGGAGGCTTTGAGCTTATGGTTTACCTGAAACCTCAACAAAGCAGGAGAATTTCATTCTCTTCAAAGTGGTGAGAGTCACTCACTATCCTGAATTTTAGGAAGTGCTGATCTTTACATCAGTATTCCTGATGGATCATCCTTGTGTCAGAGACTTGAGGAGGAAAGCTGCTTAATAAAGAAAAGTAATTTTGAAATTCTTGTTAAATCGCAGTGAGTGTACAACTAAACTGAGATTTAATTACATTTTTAATTAAAGGAATAGCTATTGATTATGCCATTGAATATGTCATGTAGCCAGCCCTAACAAACAGCAATATTACAAGAGTTCGTTAACCTAGTTGTTAAAATTCCAAGTGAATGAGAACTAGAGCTGGGAGAGTTAAAAAGCACAGAGGTGCTGGGGAAAGAAAAAGATAACAAACCAAGTGAAAAATACCTTAAAGTCTAAAATTTTGGTTACAGGTGGGTTTATGTCATTGCATTTGATGATATTGAAGGTTTTTTACAGCTGAAACAATTCTATGATTCTGTGAAATGCATGTTTGACTGGTGGTTTTATTGAGGGGCTGGAGCGTGGCCAGAGAAGGTCAGTGAAGCTGGGGAAGGGTCTAGAGCCCAAGTGTGGGGAGGAGCAGCTGAGGGAGCTGGGGGTGCTGAGCCTGGAGCAAAGGAGGCTCAGGGGAGACCTTCTGGCTCTGCACAGCTCCTGAC
>NW_008594031.1:0-2411 GCF_000691845.1 Merops nubicus | reverse complement strand
CCAGGTAAGGTTGAGGTTGCACCTGAGAATCAATTTCTTACCCAAAAATTCTGGCCAGGCCTGAGCTAGGCTGCCCAGGGCTGTGGTGGAGTCCCCACCCCTGGAGGGGTTCCCAAGCCATGGAGATGTGGTGTGAGGGACACGGGGCAGTGGGGACCTGGCAGTGCTGGGGGAAGGGTTGGACATGATGATCTGAAAGATCTTTTCCAACCAAAATGATTCTATAGTTCTGTGTCCTGTTGTCCTATATTTTGTCTATGGAACAAAATGAAGACAAAACTAGAACAATTTTTAAATCAGAAATGTGGATAAAGTTTTATCTTGGGCCTTGAAAGTGGCCAGTGATTCAGATAATATTCCTCATGAGCTTTTAATGGGAAGCATGATGTCATCTGTCATATGCCAGAGACACTCTGCTCCCTCAGGGAGCCATCAGATCATCCACAGAGCCTGAGACAAAGGGCAAACAAACGCTGGTGGGTCCCTTCCCCACCAGCACCCCGTGGCCTCTGCGAAGCTGGGAGTTAATGCTCGCAAGAAAACGTGTCCTGAATTTGTTTCAGGCTTAATTTAGGCAGTCTGCAGGCTGCTCGTGGTGTCAAAGGCCTGATCCTTTCCCTCCCTGTGGTCCTGCTTTTCCAAACACTGATGGAAGCCTCTTGTCAGAGCGGGGAGCAGCCCCTGTGGAGGGGCATCACAGGAGCCCCTGACCTGTGGCTGAGAGCTGCTCTGGGCAGTGCAGGCTGATAGGCAGATGGGGCACATGATCCCACGGGTCCCTCTGCTCTGTCTGCTCCGTGTCTGTGCCTGTGAAGCCGTTTCAATCCTCTCCTTTCAAGCACCCTGTGCCCACGGACACGTGCTGCAGCAGGGGCCAGTCCCCGGCAGCGCCCGCCGCCCCGCTGGGCTGACCTGCTGCTCACTGGGCTGTCTGAGAAGGGGAACGGCCTCTTGGCACCAGGTTTTCTAGCTGAGCATGTTCTGGATGTTCTGTGTGCAGTGCATGGAGGCTAATTTGCTCAGAGCTAATGAGGGGTGTGCAGCTGGCAGTGCCTGAGGGTGAGGATCTGTCGGAATCGGAGGTACCTCTAACCTTCGTTTGACCTTGTGGTTTTATGGAGCATGGTCCAGTCCTAGTGACCTTCTCCCCCCCGTGACCTCTGCCTCTTTGTGCAGGATAAATGAGGGGCATGAATGTGACAAGTGCAACGGACGTGGCCATGGCTGGTGAGCTGCAGAAGTTCATAGAATCACTGAAGGGTTGGGTTGGAAGAGACTCCCAAGGTCATCGAGTCCAACCCTCTGCAGGGAGCAGGGACATCTGCAGCTAGGGCAGGGTGCTCAGAGCCCTGTCAGCCTGACCTGGGGTGGTGCCAGGGCTGGGGTTTGGCAGCAGCACGAGCACTCTTTAGGGACAGAAGGCAGTGTCTGGTGGTGGGAGCACTTCCCTCTCCCTGTTGTGACTGTGCCACGTGGTGGTGGTCTCAGTTCAGCCCCCTGATTACACAGTGTCCCCTGGGCCTCATGGGTGACAGAACAGGAGGATGGATTTCTGAAACCTAAACTGAAAGGGTCAGATGCAAACCTCGAGAGAGGGGTGAGAGCCTTGAGGATTCACTGACCTGTAATCAGGATTTGCCAGTGATTTGTAGCAGGGCAATGGCATCAGTGGTTTTCCCCACCCCTGGGACACACTTTAGTTTACCCCGGGCAGGTCCCTGTTCCTGCACAGCCCCAGGATGCTGTCACTGCAGAGGTGGGGACACTGTGGCTGCAGAACCACTGCTGATAATTTATGGTGGGTTGGCAGCTGGAAATCCAGCTCCTCTTGTGATGTAAGAGGGAGGTGTGAAGGCTACTGCCCAGATGTGTGATCAGTGGGACGTGGGGCCAGCCACAGCACGCTGCAGCTTAAAAGTCCTTGCCAGATTTTGGGATTAGAAGTGATCTTTTCAAGCATTAACTCCTCCAGTATCAAAATAATCAGTGGCTCTGGTCCTCCTCTTTTCCTTTCTCTTTGGCCAAGATTTATTTACATTTGTGAGCAGGAACTGACACACAAACCTTTATTCCAGTCATTTTTTGAGGTACTGGAGCTTCTTCAGCAAGCTGCCAAGCGTTCAGTACTCAGCCTCTGTTAGTGCCATCTGACTCTGTGTGTGTCCCCCCTGACCTTCCCTTCACCTGCTGGGCTGGGCAGGAACCAGCTCGGAGTGTGTGGGGCCGCGGCGTGGGGCTGGAGAGACAGTGAACGAGAAGCTCCACATCAGTGGGGTGAAACAGCAGCAAACCCAGAGACACCAGGCCCCCCGTGGCACAAAAGGGTGCAGGGCTTGGGCCACTCAGCCCCTGGCTCTGTCGGTGAGAGCCCTGTAGGGCAGGGCTCTGAACGAGGGGCAAGGAGAACATCA
>NW_008594030.1:4670-5493 GCF_000691845.1 Merops nubicus | reverse complement strand
AATAAAAAACAGTCTCATCTGTTACAATCAGGGTATTTAAAGCTTCAAGAAGCAATACAACATGTGCGTCATTGGTGTTATGAGGGTATGATGAAGGGGCTATGCAGTGTCTGAACTGCTTCCTCATATTATCAGGTGCAGAATCCACACCAAGCAGACCTAATCTGAGGTGGAAAATCTGTAGCCTGACATCTTAGTAATTCTGCTCTGTAATGAATAACAAACTTGTTTCAAAAGTTGAAACGGAATTTGATAAACAAAATTAAAAATGTTTAAGTGGAATTTGTCAGACAAAATCCAGCCAGTTTTCCTTTCTTCATACCAGGGAAAAAAAAAACCTAGATATCTTTCTTGAGAGATTCTTCACAATTTTGTATGAGTTCTGATGATTAATGTAGATAATACACTGAAAGTTATGCCTTTGTCCCCATGAGGAACATTGTCACCAGTTTTGGCAAAATTTGAGGAATTACTGGGAGACAGAAGGAAAATAATTCAAAGGAATAACTAAATGAAGACTCACCTTTAATTAAAAAAACAAAATTGTGATTTTTGATCTTGAGAACTGAAACACTAGGCTTTAATTCACTCACAATTTCTAAGAGTTTCTGAGGACCTGTATCTTTCATTGACTTCATGTATATAAGTATATATATATATTTCATTGACATACAGTGATGTGGATCTTAAAACATCTGAATCTGGGAGATTTATGCACATAATACTCTCACAAAGCATAGCAGAATTTCTTTTCCAGGAGATTCGATTGTGTATTTATACAACCAGAGCTAACAAGTTTAAAAAAAAAAAAAAAAAAAAAAAA
>NW_008594030.1:0-4639 GCF_000691845.1 Merops nubicus | reverse complement strand
AAAAGAAAACTAAAAAATATAAAAAAAAAAAAAAAAAAAAAAAAAAAAAAAAAAATTAAAATCACTGACAAAAAAGACATTCACAAAATAAAAACTCACTTCTGGATGTAGATCAATTTAAAATCATGGCAGTCACTCACATGCATTCTACGCTGGTAGTTATGGGCAGAGTCTGCTGGCTCAGTGTTTCACATTCCACTGCAGAGATGTACTATTCCTTGATTTGAGGGAATGATGCAGAATCACATCAGTTGTAAAAGTACTGTGCTCATGCAGTATGTAAAACATTTATCAGACTTTTTTTTTTTCCCAAAGCAGAGATTTGAAATTTCTGCCTCTGATAGAAGAGAAAGAGTTGCTTTGTTTAGAAAGACTTTTACTTCAGTCTAGAGAAATAGCACCAAACTCAGCTATATCCAGTGTACGTGGTGTTCCTCAGCCCTGCACCCTCACCCCATCACATACAGCATTTCAGCAACACAGGCTGGTACATGCAAGGTTCTAGAAGTGCTTATGTCTGTCAGGTCTCTATAGATGATTCAAAATATGAAGAACTTGTAAAGGAGAAGCTAAATTACCCAGTAATCAGATGAATGTTACAAAATGAACATTAGTTTTCTGACAGAATCTTATTAACATTGAAAGAAAACTACTTCTGGTAGATTTCAGTCTTACAGTAGTTTGTCATTCTAACAGACCAAGATTTTGTGTCTGATTGTCCTCAAGACGTTATTTTTCAGGCAGAAGTACCTTTTCCTTGGAAGCCTCTAAAGGACCTGACTGTTTATCCAAGTTTTCTTTATGCGACCAGTGTGGGAGAAATTGTACTCAAAAAGTTTCTTTGGAAACTCTGAGCATCTGGAAGCTTCTAAATAGCTTATCTGCTGGGAAAATAAGGCTGTATCCTCATTAGCTATATATGTATACCAGCTATAACATTTAATTCTTTTGAAACTTTAGAAGTTTTTATCAGCACACGTTTGGTAGGTGTCAGAACAGAGAAGAATGCTGTGGAAGAAGGGGAAGAACAAAAGAAAAGGGGAGGGGGCAGGGAGAGAGAAGGAAAAGAAACAGTTAAACTTCTAATAAATTATAGGAATTTCTAGAGCCATGTAGTTTCTTTCAACAGGAACTTAACTTTAAGGTCATCTTGGTTTTTTTTGCATTTCTGCTTCAATTAATATAATAAGGCCCTACAGTTTAATTTACAACAGCTACCTAAACTCCCTGGGAGGTACTCTAGTGGTAATTAGTCATCTGAGAAAATGAAGCAAAGTCCAAATAATTGGCAGATTCATAAACACATCACACATACAGTGTTGTTAAAGGTTTAGGTTTTATTTTCCTTAGAGAAAGGCATGGATTATGCAGTATGAAATGATGCACGTGAACACACACCTAAAATGGGAAAGGGAATAGTTAATCTCACATGTTTCCTCTTAATACCCTTCTTTACCATGGAAGGATGTTTTACCTGTGAGTGAAAGTGCTGGATGTTATCTCATCGCTCATTTGTAAAACATTATTTGAAGCTTTGGCCAGAAAAGATGAGTTTCACTTCTTCCCCTGGTTTTAAGAGAGTGAGCCTACAACTCTGCAGCTGAGCTGCCATCCAGCTGGGCAGAGCTCGGTTTCTGGTTTGCAGTGCAATGTCTAACTGTATTTGGATTGTCAAACCAGGAATGGGGCCTTGCTGTGAGCTGTAAAAAAGAAGCAAGGTTTAATTAAAAACTGGGGAAGAGGAGAGTGGTGAAAGTAATCCTGTTTTCCAAAATCTAATAAATTATTTCAGGTTTATATTTTGAGTATAGCCTTTAGGCCTTTGGTCTTCAAATGCCAGCCTCTTTGCCACACAAAGGTGTATTTAAGCCTGGTTTTCCTGCCTTGCAATATAGTTCATTGCAATATACTGTAACGGCATATTATACTTATTATAAAAAGTCATATTAAACTCAATGATGCATGTACCTTTCACTTCAATGTGACTTTGTGTAATAAAACTGAGTATATAGTGAGAGGAATTCTTAATGAAGTAGCTCACAAGACATCTCAAAGAACAACTAAGGGACTGAGAAAATGAGTAATGATGTTATCACATAACCTACCAGATAGTCACGGCTATAGAATGTCTTTTACGAAGCATCTGCCACTATGCAACATACTCAACATACTTTTTTTTTTTTTTTTTTTTAATAAAGTCTCCATATTTTAATAAAGAATTTAGGCCTAAGGTTGATGTTAGTGGTAAACCCTGCAAAGGACAGAATTGAGACAGGAACAGATGCTTTTCTCGGAGGATGAAGTTAAGAAAAGAAGGAACAAGGCTTGTAGGTAAATGAGTCCAAAAAGGAAGGAAAAAAAACACCCTTTCAGTGGTAATACTTAATAAAGGCCGTCTTTAAAAAGAAAACCAGATAAACTCATATTAAGTTCAGTATTCTAAATCATCTTAGTGAGCTTACATTGGCTGTGTATGAATTCTCAGGTGAACCTTTTAAGTAGTTTGTTTTTGTTTTTTTTTTTTTTTACATTTGAAAGCTCTAAACATAAAAGAACTTAGGATAAAAAAGAGGAAATCTTTAACTCTTCTTTTTTTGAAGGAGAGCTGAAACCGTGAGGTGTCTTACTGATATATGCAGTAGTAATTGTTGACAGTTTACTTCTATTCATTACAGGGATGTTACAATGAATAAGGTATCAATTCTGTTCAAGAGCAAAAAAGATATTCTAAATATGCTTCTCAATTTTTTGAGGAAAAAGTATTTTTTTTTTTTTAAATCAAACAAATGATGTTACTACCTTTTTGCTCCCTTTTTACTGGTGCATTTTAAAATAAAACGTTTTATTTTATAACATTAAGTGAAACATTTTAAAACCATGAAATGTCAATAATTTTGTAGTATGCAAGTTTATGATGTCTTATCAAAAAGGAGGAAAAAGGAGTTGTTTAAACATTTTAAAAAGACAAGTAGCTCAGTTAAGTTCACTGTCTCAATAGAAAAAACCATCACAAATTCTTTATGTAACACACATGAATGTTTTCTGAGTAGAGAGAACGTAGAGATATGCGAGTAAGTCTAGAGACTGGAAACTTTCAAACTAAAAAAATCTCTCATTCAGTATGAAAGAGTAAGTAGATTTCTACACATTTCCTTGGCTCTGTTTTTGGATATGAGAGAGTAGTAGAAAAGTGACAAAAGTTTATAAAACTAAGCCTTTAAGGGTGAATTACAAATACAGTGTTTCACTTCCCTTGTGAAATTTCTGATATTTAAAATACCTTAAATTTTCCATATGAATCTATCTGGGTTTTTAAAAAATTACATGGATCAGATAGTGGAGAGAACAAGACGACTATCAAGACTTCTTTATGCAGTGTTTATTAAATACTTAAGCTTCTGCAGTAGGCTGAGTGCTTTGTGGTTGCAGGCAGGTTCTATTACAGTTGTTTCTAGGCCAACAGTTCAATGGCTTTCCAAGACCTAGGAATATACTGTTTCTCAAAGAAGTCCATGTGCTTATTTGTTATGTTTTCAGTTGGCATCATGTACACCTGGAAGAGATGGGAAAAGCAAATATTTATTCCTTTGAAAAAAAATTTGCATATGCTGGACTGAGACTTACAGGAATGTGAAGAGGGTGCAAGATCATGTTGATGTGTCAAAGATGCAGGAAGAACTACAAGAGAAAAACAGGCCAGTACATTTTTCACTTGATCCCAGTGGCTTGCTCCTGAGTTTTAATGGCTTCAGGAGTGAAGTCCCTCACTCGCCCCTGCCGTCCGCGCGCCAAGTAGCGAGAAGGCGATAGCTGTCTCGCTGCGAACACGGGTTCGCCGCGTTTGAATCTGGCGCTGGGTCCCCGGGAACACCCCCTGCCACGTAGTCCTCTCAGACTCTCTCGCGAGAGCTGCCGGGTGCCTTCCCCCCTGCCTCAGCTCCCCCTGTCAGGGAGCCCCCATCCTCCTCAGAAAGCCTCGAAAATGGAGGCAAAAAGCTCCGTTCTCGGCAGCAGAGAGTGCCGCTGCTGCTGTCTCACTGTGAAAACGGGTTCGCTGCTTTTGAATCTAAACTAATACTACCATTTGAATATAAACTAATACTACCATTCAGTTATCTTCCCATACAATTTCATAGCATGCAGACCTTTTCAAAATTACATCAGCAGCACTGACATTCAGTTCTAGCATGTAACCAGTTGCAATTTGTGCCTTGTTACTCACAGTATTGATTAGATAACTACTATGAGTGTGAGAGAACCTTTGAAATGCAGTAAAAGAAAAATTACTCTTGTTATAACTATAGGAAGAATAATTTTATGCAACCATTTGTGCCAGTGCCTAACCAGCCATACTTTTAGGGAGTCCTACTGATTGGCAAGGAAGAAGTTTCAAGAACTGTTAAGAGTGAGAGAATTTTGCTGATAGTCAGCTGTGTCCTGTTCTTTTCTCTGCTTTCAGGACAAGCATAACTGTCAGTGTTCCTTATATCTTGTGTATCCTCTGGATTGTTTTATCTTCCCTCCCAAATTCTGTCCTAACTTCTTTTGTTGACATATTTATTTTATACATATATGTATGTATGCACGTAGTTATTGGAATACACTATGTTGTTGTGTGAAGCGAGCCCTCATTCATGGC
>NW_008594029.1:0-1138 GCF_000691845.1 Merops nubicus | reverse complement strand
CCGGTGCTTCTCTGTTACGGCTTTGCGCGCAGCGAGGGGCCCGGTGATGCCGTGCAGCGCTGGCCCAGCTCTGTACGCACGCTTCGTTTTACAGATACTGTCGCATGAGTGACAAACCCGCCCCAGTCCACACTTACCGGTTAGTAATTAACGCTAGATTTGTTGTTTGCTAGTTGTGTTTAAATCGGTTCCAGATTGGACTCAGCAGCAGATGAGAACCAGATTCAGGAGCTGGATTCTGGAACGGGATTCAGGAACACGTGAATTGGGATCAAAGGCAGAACAAACAACGCCTTGCTCAGATGCCAGACATTGAAGAAGAGCACGACCCTTGTGATCCCTCAGCGTTATACTGAATATGGTTTGTATGGGATGGAATCCCTTGTTGGTCAGCTGTCCTGTCCGATTTCCCCTGGAGTTGCAGCCTCTTACTTTCTGCACCCCCAACACGGCACACAAGATTTAGCAGTGACATTGTTCTGCACAGGAGCAAGTGCAAGCAAGAGCCTTCCTGCATTCTTATCCTTGGATAGTAACTGTGAACAGCAAGTGTTACCTCTGCTAGAAGCAGACACTGTCTGTGAAAATATGCTGTTAACTTTAGAAAGTGCAGTTAGTTACAAGAGCTTTAGCTGAAACGTAAAATCACTGAACAGAATTAGTTCTGTCCTAACTTAAACCAGTCCTGTATAAAATCGTGTTGCTGGGATTTCTAGAGGCAGCTGCAGAGTGTTTTGGGGTTGTTCTCTACAGCCCCATCTCAGTAAGATAAACTTCAGCCCTGAACCTGACAGGCCTCTCTTACTAGAGCGTGCTTTGTCTCTGATGAGTACAAGCCTTCTTAGCTTTTAGCAAATACTAAATGTGATAACCTTTGTCACTGTTATGCCTTGCTCCAGAAACAAGATGTAAAAGTAGTAGGTCACAGCCCTAATAATTTTTAGACCTGGCAATACTGAATGTATTGCATACATGGACATATACTCCTGGTAGTAGATGTGACCCGAATAACACACCATCTTTAAACGAATTGTTTACTTGACTGTTTGAAGTAGTATGTATATATTCCATATATATGTATGGATATTTTCCATATCTTTTCATGTGTATTTATTTGTTCTGCCAATGACCAGGCCCA
>NW_008594028.1:7369-16345 GCF_000691845.1 Merops nubicus | reverse complement strand
TATATATATTTTTTTTTTTTTAATCCAGAAGGCTCTTTAAATCATTTTCCTTCCTACATTTTTCATAATCCTTATAACTGTGGCCTTCATCTTAACACCAGCCATGACATTGCATAGAACTAAGATTAGCCTTGTGATAGTGAAAAATAACCATCTGGCAGTCCTGGTACAGTTACTACTTTGAATTAAACAGTACATTTTAATTATGAACAATTAGTCTCATACGTAATACTGTTACTGTGTTTAAAAAGAAATTTAATTGTTGTCACTTTCCCTAGGAGGATCAATGACATTTTTCTATGAGAAAGTGGGTAGTGACAAAAGTGGAGGACTGTGTGCAACAAAATTCAAATTTTGTCCCTCTGCTCAAAAGTCTCCTTGCCTGCAGGAAATTATAAAAAATATCTAGTATGTGCCAGAAACTCAATCCCAGGTGTCAGCTTTCTGCCTCAGAGCAGCATTTCCATTTGCCACTCCTCTTCTGAACATGCCATGCGGCAAGGCAAGCACTGCTGCTGACATGACCCTGATAGGCTGACATACAAACAGAAATGAAAATGATGATGTTCAGTCTCCTGCTCATTGCCTGAATGCCCTTATAATGATATTACTCAAAGTGAGTGTTTATTATTGAAACTGGATGTTTGCTCTGTATGTCTTGCATAAGACTATCATCTCTAATAGTTTTCTCTAATGTAAAGTTACTCTCAAAAGTTGCTTTGAATTCTGAAGAAGCAGGATTAAAATTAGGAAACTACTTTCCTTCTAAATGCTGACTCAAATAAAAAATTGTGTAAACCAAACAGTGCAAAAGCACACCTGTCCGGCTAAAAAGGAGTTATAGAAGGAATAATTTAGGATATTATTAATGAGATAGTATACTATTAATCAGATGTTTGACTGTATAGGCCTTGAACTTTCATCGCAGCATCTGCTACAGCAAAACCTGGTGTTAAAGAGCAATGACCTTGAGACAGAGCCTACCCAGCATTTATTCATTATGTGCATTTCTGAACTGTCCGTGGCATCAGGATGCAGAACCTTAGCATGCATTTGTTTTGTGCAGTTGATGGAAAGACACTTAAGGAGAGCCCACCTTTCCCTTTTCTCTTCCTGCATTGCATCTTTCAGGATGAGTCAGCCTGCAAAGAAGGTAAATCAGATTTTGTTTATTTGTTAGAAGAAAAACACCTTCCATGATGGATGAATGTAAAGTCTAATTTCAGATTGTGAGTTTCTCAGGCAGGAAGTGTCTTGTTTTCTCTCAGCATTGAGTGTATCACAAAGGGATCCCAAGCTTCACCTTGCTACAACAAGGAGATACTAATTATTTTCTGTGAAAGTCATATAGAAGTGAAATCATATAAGCATAGATTTTGCAGCATGGAGTGTCTATCATACATGTAAGGATGTATTTTTTTAACAGCATTAAACAATTTCTATTGTTAGAAAACAAGAGAATACAATAGTCTGGGAACATAGTAATGCCTAAAAAATTTTCAAATGTCTGTGAGTTAAAATTTTAATAATTCCAGCATAAATTAATATAGGAAAATGCAAACTCATTAAAGATGGGTTCCATATAATGGAAATGGTAAATGTGACGCTTTAGTAATTATCTCCAAACAGAGGCCAAAATTAAGTTGTAATATTTAAAAGTATTCAAAATAATATCATTAAGAAAAAAAAAAATAGGTAAATATAAGGCTCCTAAGAAATTTTTTTAGTTATTAGATTTGTATTCTAAATTGAATCATCTTCCACTCTCAAAGACTTTCTTTTTTTTTAAGTAAATTGAACTTACTTTAAAGATCAATCAAAACTCAATTGTAATATACCATATTGAAGCCCCTCTCCCTCTCCCTTCCCCTCTCCCTCTCCCTCTTCCTCTCCCTCTCCCCCTCCCTCCTCCCTCTCCCTCTTCTCGCCTCTTCCTCACCTCTTCTTCTCTTCTTCCCTCATCTCCTCTTTTAGTGGTGGGAGGTACAGGCAGAGAACAAATGTACCCTTGTTCTTTTGTTCTGGCAGTCTGTTTGGCCTGCCAGACAGTGGGACTTTAGGGAAATGTCATTAGCCACCTGCTTTTACACAACCTAGAATATGTATATTTTTCAGAAGTAAAAGGTAACATAGATAAAAAGAATATAAACAAGAAGGAATTATTGCTAATAAAAGGCTTTGAGCAGTAAGGAAGTTAATTCACTTTCTATGAAGGCATGGGTTTTTATAAACATTGTGTACTCAAGAAGTGGATTAATAGAAATGAGAGACAGGTAATTGTTTATGTTAGTGGTAAACATGAATTACTACTCTGATTCCAAAGGAGTTTCACACCCGCTCTAAAGTCTGAATAGCATGTAAGGTGAAATCCAAGACTGGAAAGACTGAAAAGTTGGTTATTGATTTCAAGCTTAGTGGAGAAGACAAAGAGACAATGGAGCCATGTGTTGGCATCAGACATGCACAACACAAGAACATCAGTCCTGTAAAAAAAAGGAAACTGAGAGGATTAATAATATAAATTATACCCAAATTATCACTACCTGAAAATCTGAAAGAAAATATTCTATATAAATAACATGTCACACATCCCACACAGGATAAAATGTGATAGTCTAGCTAATAAAATAGATTTTTACAGCTAATTTACTTGTTAGAAAGGAATGGAGTTTCTCCTAGTTTTGCAGGGGCATACGTTTGCCTGCTTGTCTACTGGCAGACATTTCTCTTTTAAATGAAATGCAATCACTTCCCTTGCACTAAACAAGAATTTGGGCCAGAATTTTCAGGCACTAGACCTCCAAAGAAGCTATTTTGCAATTTAAACTGACCAAAAGGAGACTCTGAGAGAAGAAATTCCACAGGAAGCAACCCAGGATGTTATCTACGCCTTACTCCTCATGTCATGCCCAGCGGAGTTATTTACTGATTAATGACACACAATTTAATTCACTGGCTGTTCTCACCAAAGTTAAGTCCCTTCACAGTACACATCAGACTTCTTCACCCTCCCACATCAACCACCAGGTGCACCCAGATCCTTGAGCAAAAGCAATCCTGTGGACGGGTTTGCCTTTGTCTGAAGCAGGACTGACCCAGAGCATCTTCCTTAATATATTCCCTGTGTGCACTATGGGGACTTTATCCCCTTCTACAGTATGTGGGAATTTTGAGTGGGCAGGGCCAATTCTATTGGCAAATCCTCTTTGTGTTGACCAACCAGGTGGCCTTTGCTAAATTTGTGTCCTGGTGTTAGAAGGTCCCTCCCCACACTGTTTTCAGTGTAATTTTTAACACTCCATTGTACCATTCAGTTTTCCTGGAGCATGACAGGGGATGGGATACACCCACGTGATGCCATGCTCTTCAGCCCAGGCTTCTATGAGGTTGTTTTGGAAATGAGTCTTGTTGTCTCAGTCAATTCTCTCTGGGATGCTGTGCTACCGTAAGACCTGCTTTTCAAGGCCCAGGATGGAGGGAGGTGTTCTGGGAGGTGGCATGGGGCACTGGGTGTGTTTCCAGCCATCCAGTGTTTGCTCGCACCATTGTAAACATGTGGCACTCACCTTGGTGGATTTGTGGGGTTCTGATACAGTCAATCTGCCAGATCTTTCCGTATTCGTATTTCAGCCATTGTCCTCCATACCACTAGGTCTTTAACCGCTTTGCTTGCTTGACTGCAGCACACTTCACATTCATGGATGACCTCTGCAATAGTGTCCATGGTGAGATCCACCCCTCAGTCTCGAGCCCAGCTATATGTTGCATTTCTTCCTTGATGACCTGAGGTGACATGGGTCCACTGAGCTATAAATAATTCAACCTTGCATTGCCAGTTCAAATCCATCTGAGCCACTCCAATCCTGGCAGCCGGATCCAGCCGCTGGCTGTTTTAGTGTTCTTCAGTGCCCTGACTGTGGGCACATGGGCACATATGTAACGTACTTTCACAGCCAGGTTCTCTACCTCAGCAGCAATATACAATTACGTCATAAACTGACAATATCCAATACAGCACTGAGATAGTTCTGACCAATTTCCCAGAGATTATAAACATCACTGCAGGGAACACATAGTGCACATAAGGGTTCGCACAACACCACCAGGCAAACAAATGGACCATGCACTATTTAACTAATATTAAAAAAAAAAAAAAGTGTATAACTAAATTGTTTTAACACACTTTGGTCAGATTTTGTTGTTTTCTCCACCATTCATGCCCCACACTGGGCACTGAAAAGAACTTTCATGTTTTAGACCAGCCGGAAGCTGAGCACCACGTGGTTGCTCACCAACCCCTCCCATCCCCAGCCCAAATGGGAGGCAGAAGAGGGAGAAAAAATAGAGAACCCTGTGGGCTGAGATAAGGAGAATATGATACAAGAATACAAAAGGAGAAGTAAACAACAGCAGTAACAGTAATAAAACTATATATAAAACAAGTGATATAAAATGCACAGACCAAGTTATCTCCAAATATGTGGGTGCACCCCAGAACAAGAGCACACCTGGCCTGGTCCCTGCCCTTATGTATCAGGCATGACATCAGTGTGGTATTGAATATCCTACTGGCTGGTTCGGTTGCGTATCCTGGCTGTGGACCCCTCACAACTGCTGGTGAAAATTAACCTTATCCTAGCTGAACCAGGACAGCATTACTTGTTCTTAATCTCAGTTCCTTCAAAGACTGCACTATAATCAGATAGGAAACACCAAAGCCTAGGCACTTTGCAAAATACTGCAAAGCAGATACGAAAAATACTTTAAAAGAAGATTTTTAGCCAAGATTTTTAATATATTCTAGTTGCCAATGATACAGACCTGAATTTGAATTCTATGTGATTTCTTTTTGCCAAAAAGAAAAATCAAGGAGGATAAAACCCAATCTTCTGTATGTGATTGTTTCCCTTTAACAACTTTCAACTCCTAAAGACACTGCAAATGGAACCTTGGTACTCCACTTCCAAACTACATACTACTTCCTTTTGAATTAAAAAGAGGTTCTCTTAGCAGTGAGCTGTTGTTTTATTGTTTTTATGCTTTTTAAAGACCTGTATGTCATAACTGAACTGAAAACAATATCTTCAGTGAGAGAAACCCCTCAGTTCTTCAGATAGCCATGGACAAAAGGCTGGGTTTACAACAAGCAGGGAAATGACTGGGGCAAACTTACTTGCAACAAAATGATTAATAGTTCCACTTGACTAAATCCTTTCTCTCAAATACCCTTGGTAAATGAATATTCAGCAGATTTTTAGTAGAAGGGAAGTTTTAAGTTATAACACAACAGACTCTTTGCTCTAGACTGGCAAAAAAAAAATTAGTGTTTTTAATATCATGAAAAAAAATTGTCTAATTTTTTTCTTGCTTGACAGAAACATTCCCACTTCCCTCTAAAGTAAATGGGTTGGACATCAAGCCAAACATTTTTTTCTAATCGGGAATTACAAGACTGCATGAAACAGGGTTTCATAATTGTGGTTGGTTTTACCCTGAAACCTAGAGAAATTACCTGTCACAGTAAAATAATTTTAAAAAAACCCAAACACCTAGTGGTGTTTTCGTGAGACTAAACCAGCATGACTAGGTACATTCAGTTGAGCAGGCATTGGAGAAGTCTCTTCCTCTTCACCAGTAGGCAGCAGAAGTAACACAAAGAGGAAATGAGAGAATGGTGTGTGGAAGGAAAAAAAAAAAAAAAAAAAGTGTCATCTCAGAAAAAGCATCCTGTAGTCTCAAAACAGTACCTGAGAGTTGAAAATTAACAGAGGAAATACAGACATATCACCATGCCATATGAGCTCTAATATGCTACTCTTTGTATAATAAAATCTCAGTCTGGTACTGAGTACAGCAGTCTCTTTGCTCTCACCTACAAGACCCAGTGTGAACCACACATAAGCTAGATACTGGTCCAATCTTTACCCTTTGTATGCAGATAAAAGGTACATCTAATCTCATGATCTCCTTCAATCAGACTCAAGGGTGAAGGTGAGTTCACACCTCGCTTACTTCCTATCTATAAATATAAAATATCATATCAGCCTCTATCTATTAAGCTAAAAGATGAAGCATATATGTCAGCTAGAATACACTTCCACAAGTATACAATCAAATATTTTTCATAATTTCTTCTATTCTGCATACACTGATCACAAATCCCAGTGGCCTTCCATCCCCACAATCATGAAAAGTCTTTTGATTAGTGTTGTATTTTTTCTTGTGAATACACAAATATGTGTGCATGTGCATACATGCATATGGAGGGAGAGAAGTTGTTGAACATGATACTGTCCTATTTAAAAATGTGAATGTCAAATCTCATCTGAAGGAAACATCTTGCCCCAGAAAAGGACAGACTGGCTTGAAAGGAAAGTGCAGCAATAAAACAAAATGCTACAAAGAACAACTTCGAGTCAGTTAATAAGTTGGCACATTCACAGCTGAGTTTGTATTTAATGAAATCAGATTCTTTACTAAAGAGGGAGAAATACACTTTGTTTTATTTTTGTATAAAACTCTGGGAAAAAAAAAAAAAAGAAGCAAAAGGAACTCCCACACTGCAAGAAGAAAGTTTCAGAGTTATTTATCTTATGATAAAAGTTAAAGTCTTTTAGACTCTAAATTATAGAATTTTTAAGGAGCTTTTTTTCGTAAGATAACAACAGATATTTATTATTGCGTTTAAATAGTTCTACAAGTATTGGTTGTTCTCACAGTTATACACACTTGAAAACAGATGATATAAATGAAGGTGGTATTCCTACGTGCAGGCTGTTTACATATATCAACATCACTCTGCTGCTTCCAGTGTGTTTTAATACTTTCTCAGGTGCCAGTTGCAGTTTGCCATTTATACTGAGGAACAGAAGGTAAAAAATGGTGAAAGCAGAAGACAACAGCATTCCCTGCTATATGGTGCTCTAATGGGGACATTTTTAAGCATTCTTTTGAGCATTTTAAAGTGTTCATTCTGAGTAATTGTTTGGAACAGGAGAATAAAACCAACCAGTCATTACTTTGGTTTAACTTTCAATTAACTGGTCTGAGCTGGGTTTTACACCCCTGGATCAGGTTCTTTCTTCTCAAACCTTCAGGTTCAGTGAATGTCCTGCCTAGGAACTGAATGGATCAGTTGCTACCTCATGCTGTTATGGACGTACATGTGTTTGTGTGTACAAGGATGTATACTATCAAATAACATCCCTATTTACTTAAGAACTTATCTCTTTTTTTTTCAAAACACTCAAGAAACGTAAAATTATACCCTGTATCACAACTACCATTTAGGATATACCCAATTTAGTGCCCTAAACAGTGCCTATGAGTCCATCTTTCTTCTCAGCCGATGTAAGAGAAAGCTGGGAATAACATTTATACATTTTTTGTTATAAATTTATCTACATAGAATGCTTATAAAATTCTGCCTTTCCAGAAAATTTGGGAAAACGTAACATTCACTTTTTCATTCAAGTAATACTTCAAAAGGGATACATTGTATTCATCAATGGGCAACTAATAGTCATATACTAGAGAGAAAACGGAGTTCAGTCAGAAGCTTAAGGCAATATGGTCTATCTTCCATAAAAGAATAATCTTTTTGGCTTGGTCCAGAAGCTAGTAGTCTAGCAATTTTTGTAAGTCTTGCACTCCTTAAGAAAATATCTAACTAAACCCAAGACTTCATGTAATGGTTTTTCAAATGTTTTCAGTGAAAAAATAATCATCCAGCAAAGCACATATCTAAAGTAGCACTTAAAAATAAATTAAACATTATTTTCCCACTCTTTCATGCTTTTTGATTACCCATTATCCAGATAAACGTGTTCTTCATTTTTACTGGAGATTTACTGCCATTTCAAATTCTTGCAACAATGTAACAATGTTCCAGAGGACTGCCAACAGAATAAATTGGTTGATTCGAAGATTTCTACTTTTAAAGTTCCACTGCATTCCCATTAGAACATTAAAAACCTGTGGAATATACAAAAGTAAGATAAAAAAAAACACAAAGTGATAGAAGGCTATCTAGTTTTTTTTTTTTTTTTTTTTTTTTCTGAATTCAACAACTGCTGATAAAATATTTTCTAGTACTGTATTCCAGATAAACTGTATTCTAGCATGTCTCAGTGCAAGTAAGTGACAAGTCCCAGATGCCCTTTGCAGGTAAAAGAAGGTGGCATTCACACAGGGCAGCAAAGCTGTGAAAGACCTTAAAATACGGGACAAAGAGGAGCAAATATTCCCTACAGTAAAATTCTGCAAACTACATGCAGTAACATTTCTGCAGTTGCCCAGTTTTCTTGAGAAGCAAGCCATGCTTGATAATTAGGTTAAGATACATGATTCTGGATGGTTGTTTTTATCTCTCCTTACATATTCCAAACAGGAAAACTCTCAGTGTATCTTAGGGTAGTCACTGTATTTTACTAGACATGTCAGGTACCTGGGATTAAATCCTACCCTAGCTGAAGTGAATGGGACCTGCTGAATACAGACAGCAAGATATCTACACAGTTTGTATTCCTCTATTTAGCCCTGTACTTCATGCTATGACCCAGGTGACAGGGACACACACCAGCTTGATTTATGATATTAAACAAGGTAGAGTAATGTGTGGGGCAGAGAAAATGAAAACAGGTTTATGGCTCTGCTGCAACTGTGTATCCACATTTAAGGGAAAACACTATAAGACAACCATCCTGCTCCCATGCCCCTTCTTCCATATGTGACCTGTTCCTCTTCTATGGCCTTCTTGAGGTGTCTCACAGCTTAGGAAAGAAGTAAGCCAGGAAATATGCTTCCTGTTCCTATTGTTTTCAAATGTAGAGGCAAAATATGCCAGGCCTTGTTGAGCAATTTGCTTATGGGAGTTTTGCTCAATTGAGGATTCAGAAGTTGTCTTGTGGTTTGGCTGGCTAGATCAGAGAGAAACAACTGATATTCAAAAATTATTTAAAAACATGTGTGACCTTG
>NW_008594028.1:0-7354 GCF_000691845.1 Merops nubicus | reverse complement strand
GCAGGAGCCTTATGTGAACCACTTAAAGAAAACTGGTACAGAAGACAGCCTTTTCACTTTTCACAGTATCTTCGTCTAGGACAGACCTAAAGTTTAACAATGACCTGTGATTTGTTTTTCCTCTCCACATGTAATTGTTTTTCCCTTTTGTTTTGTTTCCAGTGGAATTTATAGTTTAAGAAAAGAAACTGTACAGCCCTCTAATTCAAAACAGAGTATGTGATTTCAAAGTAAAAATATCTACTTACTTAAATGCCAAATTGTGATAGATGTTCAAAGGTCTATCTCCATTCAGACATGCAACAATTTATAAGAAAGAGGCAAAATCAACCTCTAAAAAAAGGATGTAAGTAAAACCAAAATAGACAAAGCTTTACAGTATTAATTACATTAATTAAATACCGCCATTCTTTTAAAGGAATTGCATTGAAGTAACACCCCTCCACTGCAGGTAACACCTTTCTCTTTAAAATTAAATGCCACATTCTGAATTGTTCTGCAAGATTACAGAATTTGCCATGCACAATGCATGTAGAAAACAGCCCTAAATGCTTGCCCACCTCTTCCCTTTCTTAGACAAATATTTCCCAGCTTTTTTGACCTAAAAGCAAAATCGGGGGGTGGGGGTGGGGAAAAAAAAGCACTGTTCATATGTTATGATGCCATAGAAGGTTTTCGGAAAAGGTGTCTGACTTCACAGGACCTTGTTAATAATGATTGACACAATCAGTGGCTTTCTACAAATCCCCAAATGCTGCTCTCATTTTTCAAGGACATCCCACTTGCAGATGTGAAGAGCACTGGTAAAAGTGCTCTTGTATTGAACGACCTTCAGAAGACCAATCATGTATCTCTTTAAGTGAAAGACCTTAACTCAAAAGTAAAATACTGACACTTAACAGTTATCTGTTCATATGGGCAATATGAGAACATTTAATCCCATATATAATTATCTTAAATTACTATATGCACATCTGTATGCCATGCACTTTTTACTCTCTGCTTTTCATGGTTTGCATTGGAGAGATTTGCCAACTATTTTATTGCAAAATTAATGAAAATATAATTATTTCACTTATGTGATCCAGTCTGTATCCAAAGTAACAACCCACTGCCAGTTTTAGGGCATAGACATTCTCCTGAGCTATGCCTTGTGGTCATCTAACATTGAAATTTTGTCCTGCATGGTTGCTACTTAAGTCAGAAAACTGAGCACCTAAGTATGCATAAACTCATTAAAAGAGAGTAATGCTATAGCAGAAAATGTGAGAGGCTGTACAGAAAATACCTTAGTACCAACTGTTGCATTTGTAAGGATAAATTATGGATATATGCATACTTTTCATTGCTTTTGAGATCAAGTGGAAAATCATGGGAAAACATTAGATGATGGGAAATCATTCTTGTGCAAACCACAAAACCAAAAATCACAACAGCAACAAAAAAATGCAAAACAAGCCACAAAAACAAAACCAAAAACAACACAAAAAACCCAAACACACAAAAAACCCCTGGCACATAGGCAATTCAGCACACAACCTCCCATCAATACTGTATGTACTCACTGAAAGGAGTGGAAGTGGAAGGGCAGTAAGTTCAGAGTGAGGAAAAAACCTAGAAGTGGTCATGGTGGATAACTTAATTATTTTCTTTTTATACTGTGAACAACTTCAACTGTTTACAATCTTCCCTGAAGTTCAATGATTTTTTTCTAAGGAAATTTCCACATTTGTTCAGAATTTCATCACACTGGTACTGAAACGTTCCCTTCCCATAAAATTCCTTTTCCTCTCCACAGTTCTGCTCCTCATCACTACTCCTGTCCAGCAACTTCTCTCTCATAATCTCCTTGCTTCCCGTTGGATCCTAAAAGACATATTGATAAATCCAGTCCCTCAAGAATATGGGAGACCAGAGCTTTTATGGCATGGGGAAAGTTGGAAACAGACCTAGTGCCTCAGTGCCACCAGTGCTGGAAAAGCACCTCCGCAGATGTTGCGGTTGTGGCATGCCAGCACATTATAGCATCCACATTATGAGAAGACAGCAGGACAGCACAATCTGCTCTCATCTAGACTCCACCAGACTGAAATCTGAGGTCTGGAGTAGAAAGCTGGTATGAGAGCAGTTCATATGGGTTTATAACGTCAGCATAGGCAAGAACTCAAATTCTGAAGAATTGAGGCAGAAGTATTAGAGAAACAGCTGCCAAACTCCAGCCAGCTTCCAGTTGAACCTAATTCCCACTGGCTGACAGAGTCATGATTCTGCACACAATATTACTGTATCACATCTGTACTTAAAAGATTCCTCAAGGCTTTCCTACATGGAGAACAGATACTAGGGTAAAGGACAGGGCTTCATACACCTTTGCAGCAGCAAGCAGTTGTTGCTCTTAACCCTGAAATGTCAGTGCACTTGGAGCAATCTCTCCCTCTCACATAATCCCTTTCTTTATAAAGTGAAGCTTCCTTCACTCGTTCCCACCAATGTTGTGGAAGCAACACTTCCACAAGACCATCTGTCTCAACGTTGTTTTCCCTGTGGTTTTAAGTCTAAGGATCTTCAGTGATCTGTGGACTCATTTCTGACATTTTATTGGTAGCTTAGGAAAAACAAAAAAACCAAACCAAACCAAACCAAACCAAACAAACAAACAAAAAAAAAACCAACCAAAAAACTTTCTGATAGGGAACACAACAGGCTGGAAAAAATTCTAGGATTTTGCAAGTCCAGGAAAAATAGTGTACCATGACTAGTCCACTGAAGTGAAATAGTGAAATGTACTTATGTGACACCCTTAGATTTTAGGTAACTCAAAAAAGGTGTAGTACCCAGTCTTCTACACTTTTGTCGCCTCATTTGTACAAACACATGTGTTTTGCATATGTATGTCACACACAAGGTAGGCATTCTTTATGCATGGCCCTGATCTGGTGAAGTCCTGACACAGACATATCCTTTTTCATGCTAGTATTGTCAATGACTTCAAAGGGACTATTTCCAGGAGGAAACTCAGCAGTCACATGTGTGACACAGGATCAGGGAGCTGGTAGGACCATGTGTGCCCATTTACTGTACAAAATAGACACGTACTGCTCCTTTTGCTGTCATCTCCTGTGGTGAAGACCTCATTCTGCAACAGACTGAAGTGTGATGTACTGGCAGGTGGTCTTTATTAGAAAAATCATTGACATTGTCAAGCACCTTTTAAAAGGTGACATTGCACCTAGAAGGTTATCAGACCAGAGACATGAAGTCTACAACAATTTCTCTGACAATATTGTAAACAGGTAATATCTCTGACCCCTTTTTAGACTTAACAAAACACATCTCTTCTGCACTGCTTTCACCCCTCCATCATCCATCTATACACTTCCCCTAAGCTTTGTCTTGAAGTACCCTGCAGAAGTAGTGAAGTTGTGAAAGAGCTACTTTAATTATAAGTACCGCGGTAATGAATTCAAGTACACTCATTTATCATAAAGGGCTTCCCCATCTGTCTCTAAAGTATGCTCAAAAATGTTGTGTATTTGGTAACATGAACGTTAAGAAATTCAGCACATTTTAGTTTTAAACACTCAGTTTTGGTTAGCTTTTTGCAAGACTGTACAACTGCATGTTGACTGAAGGAGCACATTGGGGTGGGGGGAGTGGGTGAGTGGGTGCGAGCCTGCGTGCGTGCGTGCGTGCATGCGTGTGTGTGTGTGTGTGTGTGTGTGGTCTCTTCCTAATTTATTTGCACTTCAACCCACTGGGATCAAGCTGCAACCCCTGTAGGCAAAAGAAGATTAGGGAAAGCGACTGACTGTTTTTTCCCAGACACAGAAGGGAAAGCGACTTCTCAAGTACCGCAAGTTTTTCTGGCCACGGTACAAATTGTTCCTGAGTATGGAGAGTTTCCAAAAGACCTAATTAGCAACTCGCTACAAACATTTCTTTGCATTAGCTAATGATCCGGCTACACTTGTAAGCAAACAGTACCAACATATCTAATCAATGCAGAAAAACCAACAGAATGCCTATTAAACATCTGGATCTAATTTTCTAGTTAGACTTAGAACAAAATGAAAACATATGCATGCTTCTTTGATCTATGCCTCAACAAAGAAATTGTCGAAAAAAAAAAAACAAAACAAACAAACCAAAAACACACTGGCCAGTCAATGTGTCATTTTCATAAAGTTTGGTCATTTCTCTTCAAATGTTACCAGTTTAATTTTGTTGGTTTCCTTCAATCTCTAATTTTACCATATTGTGTGAAACCACAAGGGATTCTTTGGATCTGATTTTATTTGAGGTTTTACTGCTTCACGATCTGCTACTGACTTTTTTTTTTTTTTTTTTTTTTAATTCCGCTTGGGGAATTTTAAGGGTGAAAGAATGGGGAAAGGAAATACAGTCATGAAGGCAAAATGACCTAGTGTAGCTTTTTGAACATTCTTGCCTACAAGGAAAGCTCCTAATTAAAAAGAAATCAAATTACAAAGAGGGTATGCAATGGCTATTAGCCAAAAGATAGCGAATAATTAAAAATTTAATTGCTTTACCCTGCTCACATCGCTTGCACTTCATAAATAAAGAAATATTTTAAAAGTGATATTGTTTTGCATGCCCTCCAAATAATTATTATTCTTGCAGGTTTACAGGTAGTCACTACCATACCACATGCACTGTATGACTCAGGTACTATTTGTTTCTCTGTTCCACCTGTGCCTGCCATTAAACCCCTCCCAAAATAGAAGCTGCCCTCCATGCACATATACATAATTTTAAAATGTACTCTGTTTCTCTTTCCATTGAAAGAGAAAATCCAATGATCTCTCAATCTAAAACTTTGAAAGCATAAAATCTATCGAATTCTATAATTGCTCCCTCCAGTGATTTGCTCTCACTATGTAGGTAGCAGAACAGTGGGATAAATCACAGATTTGCTAAATTGTTTCCCACCCACCTGCAACAAAATCCGAGTGACTAATACCACCAACATTTGTATTACATGTGCCAATTTGTGAGAAGTTAAAAATATTCCTTGTAAATAGTGCTGTTAACGATAAAGGAAAAATATATAAACAGAATGGTAAGCAGAACATCTTACAATACAACATTTCCCTAAAGGACAGACGCTACATCTGAAACCCTTTCAAGTATATTTAATCGATGCTTGGGACCCAAAACTGCTGTTTTTTGACTCAAAGCTCCAACAGCGTCCAGTAGTGAGTTTTCAGTACACAGTCAGTGCAGGATTAGACCCTTTGCTATGCAACGCAGGGCTTTTAAGCGTTAAAATGCTTAGAGTGAAAAAAAAACCAATTGATTTCAAACAGCAGAGTCAAATGGGTGATTAAACAGAATGGTTTGGAGGGGCTTAGTACTGAGGGCAATCTTTCCAGTGTATTTTCAAAGCACGAGACAAAGTTTTCAACACACGATTATTTTTAATTCGGTTTAAGAATTGTGCAGAATGTGTACGGTACTGCGACATAACGATCTAAAACACCGCCCTGAGTTGAATACAGATTTTTACAACATGCTTAGCCATATTTTGGCCTGTCTTCCAGCGGTGTAAATACTGAGTATGGCCATGGAATGAGGGTGTTTTCTGGGATTAATGCCTATTTTTAACCATCTAACAAACAGGACATTTTTATGCTCTAATCAACCAACGATGATGCATTATAAATTAGTTAAATAGACAGTTTTGGTTATTTTCCATACTATGTAATGTTAGTGACTCTCATCTGGGGAAAAAAGCAATAATCATATTTGATTCTATTACTGCTTTTACAGCTCTTGTATCTCGATTATAAAGGAGAAGACTCAAAATACCCCTAAGTGTTTGATTCCAGAATTTAGGTAGGTTAAAGCACAAAAAGAGAACTTTTCTGTTTCTGTTAAAACATGCCTTGGACATTTTAATGATGACAAATAAAGGTTGCAAGACATTTTAACTTTCATGTAGGTGAGCAATTAAAAAAAAAAGCTTTTGTTTATGTTCCAAAACATAGTGTTGTTTTAATGTCATATCTGGTAGTATCTCATTAACAACTTGTCCCAGCAAGTTAAGGAAAGTACAACTGAAGCTAAGTGTTATGTTATTACATAGTCCATAGCTACAAGGTACACACACAAAGTATATAATAATAGCTTGCATTTTTATGGCATCTTTCATCTGAAGATCTAAGTCCTTTAGAAGCATTAATTAGTTAATTTTTCCAGTGCCATGAGCAGAGCAGTGGATTGGCTTGTCCAAGGGAAGAGCTGGGAACAGAATGAAGATTTTTAACTTTACTTATTCACACAGAACACCAGACAAGTTTACATTCGCATCCTGAGAACCACAATCGACCCAAGGTCACCATCAAGGGTATCTTGCCTCACCTCTTAATGAACATTAGAAGTTCTCACATTTATTTATGTATTCACTAAGACATATGTGTGAGTATATTATATATATGAACACACATATACATATGTATAGGCAAAGACACTATCACATGTACATGTATGCATGCACATAGCCAAACACACATATATGCATCTGTTTTCAGTGTCAAAACTCTGTAGTCCCAGCATGGAGTGAGTCCAAACTTCACTGCAGAAGACTGAGGAAGTCTAATTTTCTTTTCCTGTGTTCGTACTAGGGACAGTGTAGCAGGGAAATTAACACGCTGATTGAGTAAAGCTGGATATGGATATTGCAATGTGTCAAATTTCAAATCAAATTTTAAACATAGACTGCTCTTTCTTTAGGATACAAGACGAAGCCTAATACAATTCCAATGAGTGTCTCTAGTAAACATTAAAAGGGAACTGTAAGAAAATGTAAATTATAAAAGTACCCTTACTGTGTTTAAACGATGTGGTACAACATTTTAGGGCCTCTTTTTAGGTAGTGTATGGGTATACTAACAGCAGAAATACATCTTAAGTCATTGTTTTAAGTTTGAAGGTGCCAGAATATCACACTCTTATCATGTAATTCTGCTACGAATAAGGTAGTTGTTAATAGAGGGTATGTTTTGAAGTTTACTTCCCACTGCAAGGTCTGCCAGCATTTGTCATCTCAGCAGTCACACATAGAGTGTGGCATTTGTTTGGCCCTCATCTTCCTCAGATGGGCCTATAAACCATTTATAACAACACAGTTCTTGAGAGCTTTCCTCTAACATATCCTTTGTACAAAAAAAGGCAGTTTTCCCCCAAAGGACAACTTTGGTGCGATCCGAGCGTCACGCTTAACCAACATTTCAGCAAGTATAGTTAAGATGAGGCAAACCAGCACGAGGTTTTATCCTTCCGTATGGTATTTTCTGTACAGCTGAGAGCACTGCTAGCAGGTGCTGCACCACGC
>NW_008594027.1:33561-63499 GCF_000691845.1 Merops nubicus | reverse complement strand
CTTTGGGAAGGGGTGGGGGAGGGTTAAGAGAAGGTTATCTGTTATCAGTTTAAGGATGGCCCTGACCCTAACCTGTGACACATGCCTGTTAGATTGAACGAAGACAGAACAATTGTGAAACATAAAGTTGGACATGGTGAGTAAATCTAATTTTTTCCCTATAGTAACTTTACTCTTAATTTTAAACTCAGTCAAAACCTTCCATTTATGACACAAATTGTTAAAATTATACCTCTGTGTTTTGAGTGTAAAGTAAAAATACACTATAATAAAATGTTGATAACGTACTATTATTCAACATTGTTCAATATTCTCTATCTCTCTGTCTTTATTGTTATAATGAGTATCTGAGAATTTGGAAGTTATTGTTTGGAAACTTCGGGCAGTGCAATTTAACTATAATCTCAGAAATGTTTTAAAAGCTGTATATTCAAAAGTGCATATTTTCAAAGATGATTTGAGCTTTGCTATTTATATCTTTGCAGGTTAATTCTTACAAGATACCTGAAATAAGTATTCCTTGGTTATGTCAACTTGTGCTAATATTAAAAACACTTCACAGCGCATTGAGGGCCTGTGGGTATCCAAAACTAAAGCAGAACGTCTAAATAATTGATAAAACATCAAAATATTCAAAATGCACTGCTCTAGCCTAATGGTAGATAGTAGATGGAAAGGTCACTGAATTGAAGATAAGACAGAATGAAATTAATATAAATTAACCTTATGATGCTGAAAAGCATCTTGATTACTAAGACTGTGAGACGCAATTCTGTCCAGAAGCTATGTAATGAAGATTAATAAAAGTGGCAGGATTGAGTCCCGCTTTTTGAAGTTTGAAACACAAGGTGACATTTGACAGCTGAATAATAATAATAAAAAAGTCATTTGAAACAAGAAAAAATGCATTTAAATCTATTTCCTACTCAAGATTTCAAGATTTAATCTAAAAGTAGTCTGTCATTAAAAAATCAGTTTAGGTCTTTCTCTCTTTTCATTTTTCCACTGATCGTCATTTTTTACAAGGTTTACAGGCAGGAGAAATAAAATAAAGTCCAGCCATCCACTTTCAAAGTTCTTTTTGTTTCTAGGAGGATATTGACCGATAAAGAACTGCAGGAAAAATGTTACTTCGTTGTACGGTGACTAATCTGATAGCCTTTTACAATGACACAACTAGATGGACAGATGAGTGGAGGGCAGTGGATGTGGCATATCTCCACTTCAGCAACACTTTCTTATACTGTCTCCCATGGTATCCTTGCAGCGAAGCTTGAGAAGTGCAGCTTGGATGGCTGTGTGGTAAGATGGATTGGAAACTGGCTAACAGGCAGAGACCAGAGAGTTGTGGTCAGTGGAGCAGAGTCTAGTTGGAGGCCTGTGGCTAATGTTGTCCCCCAAGGGTCGGCTCTGGGTCTAGTGCTGTTCGATATATTCACCAATGACGTGGATGAAGGGATAGAGTGTACCCTCAGCGAGTTTACTGATGGCACAAAACTGGGAGGAGTGGCTGACACAGCAGAAGGCTGTGCAGCTATCCAGCATGACCTGGACAGGCTGGAGAGCCGGGCAGGGAGAAATTTAATGAAGTTCAACAAGAGCGATTATAAAATACTGCACGGGAGGAATAACAACCCCATGTATCAGTACAGTTTTGGGGCTAATCTGTTGGAAAGCAGCAGCTCTGGGGAAAAAAAACTAGGAGTTATGGTGGACAAGAGGATGACCATGAACCAACTGGCCAAGAAGGCCAGTGGCATGCCAGGATGCATTAAGAAGAGCTTGGCCAACAGGTTCTCTACTCTGCACTGGTGAGGCCCCTCCTGGAGTACTGTATCCAGTTCTGGATACCCCAGTTCAAGAAAGACAGGGAGCTACTGGAGAAAGTCCAGCACAGAGCCACCAAGATGATTAAGGGAGTGGAGCATCTCCCTTATGAGGAAAGGCTGAGAGAGCTGGGTCTCTTTAGCCTGGGGAAAGGAGACTGAGGGGTGACCTTAGGAATGTCTATAAATATGTAAAGGGCAAGTGTCAGAAGGATGGAGCCAGGCTCTTCTCAGTGACATCCAGTGATAGAACAAGAGTAAATGGGTACAAGCTGGATCATAGGAGGTTTTGGGTAAATACAAGGAAAAACTTTTTCACAATGAAGGTGAGAGAGCACTAGAACAATGTGCCCAGTGAGGTTGTGAAGTCTCCTTCTTTGGACACTTTTGAAACCCTTCTGGACGTGTTCCTGTGTGACCTGCTCTAGGTGATCCTGCTCTAGAAGGGGGGTTGGACTAGGTGATCTTTCAGGGTCCCTTCCAACCCCTAATGTTCTGTTCTGTTCCATTTTATGATCAGAGCTCTTTTTCTCTGTGTTATCTCTGTGCTTTAGATGAAATAGTCAAGTATCTGTTTTACTTGGATTATACAAGAAATAGTATTAAAGTAAGCTTGGGCAGGTCAAATAACCTGTGGACATAAAGCTGAAAGCCTCTGACTATATTAATTTATTGAGTGACTGGATATGTTCTGGTAGTTTCATTGGAGCATCTGTCACTGAGAACGTTTGTAGCTGCCTTTAGATAAGTGTTAAAATGTATGCTTTTATTATTAAATAGAAGAAACTAGTTTAAAATGTTAAGAATCTGACAGGCTGGCAAGAAAGAAATCCTTATATTATGATGCTTTTAAAATAGCTAAAGGGTAAGACAAACTGTTCCAAGTGACTTTGATAGAAACTTAGAAGAATTGATGAGGGCAGTGTTTGCTCTCACAGAATCATGAAAATATAGAATGGTTTGGGTTGGAAGGAAACTTAAAGATCATCTAGTTCCAACACGCCTGCCATGGGCAGGGACACCTTCCACTAGACCAGGTTTCTCAAAGCACCATCCAACCTGGTCTTGAACATATCCAGTGATGGAACATCCACAGCTTCCCTGGGCAACCTGTGGATGCTCCATCACTGGATGTGTCCATGACTCATTTACAAAAACATAAATCTGGAGTGACTCCACTGAAGTAGATAGCTAATCCTGAACATAATCAAACATATTTTCTTTCTTTTACTATTAAGATTAGAAAATAATAATTGCTGTAAACTATAATTGTGTGTCCTAATGAATTTTGTTCAAGGCTTCCCCTTGGAGTAAGATGTATTGATAATCTGTATTTAGATTATGTGCCCTTTTAAACTCCTGTCTTTCTTCTGGACACTTTTTCTCCAACCCTACAGCTAATTCTTTTGTGATCTCAAGTAGGTTTTCATTGCTAAAGAGCAACAGTGAGGAACCAGCTGACATATCCCCTTCTCCCAGACTGAGCTACAAGGCAATCTCTGTAAAGAATGCTGTCTGTGCACATGACTTAAGGGTATGATCCAACCCCATGTTGTTGTTGTTGTTGTTCAGGCTATACAATATTTGCTATCCAGTTTGCACAACATATAAAAGACATGACACCTGCCCCAAGCAGTTTGCAATCTAAAATTAGATATGCTACAGTGAGTAACAAGTAATGATTTTTGTTGCAGTGTGAGAGCTGGTGGGCTCGTAAAAAGAAAAAGAAAAGAATAAGTTATTATAATAAGTTTGCATGAATTTTCAACTTCCAGAACAATTGTAGTTCCAGGCGTTGTATGAGCTAGTCAAAGGGATTCAAATTTGTCTGGACTAGAGACTGTGGATACAAACTAGAGAGCACAAGAGGATGCTAGAGCAAGATATCAGTGAAAAGTAAACCTTGCTGTCACCATTAGATCATTTAAACTACTGTAGAGGACATGATATAGTTTTGACTGTCTTAGCTGCATAGCAGTAGGATGATGGTTAATTTAGGATGTACACTAACATATCTGGAAAGACTTTCCAAGGCAGTACCCTACAATAAAAAGGGTGCAATTAAAGCTGGTGTTTCCATTTGATGCTTCAGAAAAACATACTCTCCAGCACATTCCAAACTTTTTGCACTGAGATGTTAAGTGGCTTGCCAGAGACAATATCAGAGGAAGAAGGACAAAAGATCTATAGTTTTAGTATTTACCTTGACATTGATACTGAATAATTACATTTATGCTAGTAGTAAAGCTTAACTGGCTGTTATTTGAACAATACTTTGAAAATGCAAAACAATGGTGTGTTTATTTATAAGCAAGTATTATTATCATGTGTTCCCTTCAGGAAGGATTCATTTGGTTCTTTAGTCAGAATTAAGAGACATCTCAAAAAAAAAGATGACAACAATGGCTCTATGTGACCCACATGGTACATTCATCTGAGTTCTGGTTGGCTTCAATGTCAACTTTTGCATTTTAAGATAGCACAAAGTCTATTTAGTTCACGTGCAAAATACTCTGAACATGTGAAAGGACTAAGAATCAGCACATCATAAGGATAAACTGGCAGTTTATTCTCCGATGGTCTATTATATCTGTTAATATCTGATGACTCTGCTATGGAAGTCCTGAGGCCATGCTGCAAATGCCCAGTTCAACTCAGTTTCAGGCTATTTTGGAACTAAGCAATATAATAATATGGTAACTCAGGACTAGTACTGTTTACTCAATTTATCCAAAGCAATACTATGTCTGGCAAAACCAAACAGAAAGCAGGTGATTTCATAAGCCCCATATCTATTTTTTAATTCATCTATTGAATTTTCAGGAACTCTTCCTTTCCATTAGAGCTGGAGGTCTGGATGGTAGAAAAAGGAATTTTCTAACGTTCAAAGTAAGCGTTTTTGTTTTGTTTTGTTTTGTTTTGTTTTGTTTTGTTTTTTTCCAGAATAAATAGACATTGTTATGAAAAGGCAGCAACCTCTTGTCTCTGTGAAAAAGGACTGCAAGACTTTGAGGCATGAGGAAATATATTTTGATCTTCTAAAGCATCTCTAGGTTTTCCTTTTTTTTGAAGCAGACATGCAGATATCTCTGCTTCCTTGCCATTGCTTCTCCAATTACAGAATGTATGTGTAACTTGGATATAAGTCTAATTTAGACTCATAAAAACTTAATCTTCCAAAATCTCTGTGATCTTTGCTTGAGTTTTAGGTGGTACATAAATAGTCTTAACTAGTCTCTATTCAGCTGTACAGCTACTTACTTATTTATTACTTTCATTTCTGTTGAAGTGCTTTTTGTAAGATATGATTTTAAACTACTAACTAGAACAAACAATTATGCAAATGAAACATTAGATCCTTCAACACTTTAGAAAACTGCTACACATTTAACTGCTACAAGGAACCACGAAGAATCAGTTAATTCCAGAATAATTTAACATCTGCTAAGAAATTTAAAGAAGATACCGAATTTATTGTAGAACTGTAAGTACTCTGCAACTTGGCAGGTGGTATTTTTATGCAGCAGAAAACAAAACAACAACAACAAAAAAATTAAAGGAACCCAATTATCCTGGGTAAGGGGCAGTCTTGCAGTGTATACATATATATATTATAAATATATATAAAATATTATAACCCTTTATGCTTGGGAATGTGTTGTCATTGGTGTTGATAGATTCTTTTTAAGATTTTATTACAACTTTGGAGCTCATTTCATTTATTGTTGCATATGAGATCATCTGTGCTAAATTTGCTATCTCAGTGATTCAGGTATCACATTTCTGACATACTGCAGAAAACATCAGGCTGTTTATTTCCATGGGACATTTTTAAGGGCGTTACAGTCACAGCAGAGCCTTCGGAAAGAGCAAGAGATCTCATGGAAGGCTGCTGATCTCTACAAAGTTCAGTTTATGTTGCAAAGAATGACACATGAAACCTTCTCTTGGAAGTGTCATCTGAGCTTGCACAATTGTCAGATGACAGGCAGCTGCGTATTGTGTACAAATAGCTGAGAGACATAACTGCAAGACAGGATCACTTGAGATCACAGATGGTAATTCCTGAAACAAGTCATTTGTAAGGATGTGCTTTTAACTGTAGATTCCCTGTTTGCTTTCATCTTAAGGTTATAAACATTGACACAAATTATCTTTGAAGTATTAAATCAAGATTCAAAAGTTTCAAACATTAAGAATTATCTAAAAATATTTTTGTAATAGCTGATCCAGTAAAAACTTTAGAATGTGACCACATTTCTGAAAACATGTTGAGGTTGAATTATTTTTCCTGGTAGAAGGATACAGCTAGTGACTATGGACAGATCTCTTTCATTTTCTATGAATATAAATTATTTCCTAGTGTTACACTTGTCTACACAAATGACACTGAGTCACAGACAAGATGGACTTTAAAAATAACCAAGGAACTCAGAGTTTTATGACAGTATATAAAAAAAGGTAAAGGGTGTTCATGATTATGTTGCTTATTTGCCTTTTTCTGAATTTATTTGAGTAATGCAGAAAGGGAAGGAGGATGGAGACACATTGGCTGAGAACAGTTGCTGGCAGCATGCAGCCTGTGATTAACCTGAGGACTCAGGGAAGCACCAATGGGCAAACAGAAGATGAAAAGAAAAAAAAAAAACATCGAGGAGAATTACTGTTCATTTTTGACAATGATCAAGACTCTTTCATGTACTCATTCTTATTTATGGTCAGTAACACAGATAATATGTTGATGTAATATCAGAATTAAGAAGATTTTATTATTATTAGCCAGCTAACTAACTAAATATTAGCCATCTATTTGGCTATGTTAGAAGACAAGAGTAAATTTAATGCAGTAGAGCTCTTGTAAGATCAGATTCTCCAACTATTGGTTCTGTTCATTTTCATTTCATTTTCTCATTATGCAAGTGGAGCATTTTTCCATGACACTGTGAAGTCTCCAAATAATTTTTGCACAATGGTACTGTCATTCCAATGCAAGACAGAAATTCCAAACTGATATTCCCTTTGTTCCTTTCAAAGTCATTTGTCTTTATGAGGAGAAAAAAAAACAAGCAAACAAAAAAAACCACAAAAAGTCTTCTTTGGAATACATTGTACCTGTTTGGAAAAGAACTCTATTTAGACCTGCTCCCTAAGTGTGAGAGGATCAGATCCTTTCCACCTTATATATCAAAATAAAGTGACAAAATATGCAGTCTGCAAATGCAGCTTGTCTTTCAGTTAGGCTGTAAACTGAAAGGAAATTCCATTAAAGGTAGCATTAATGTATCTTAGGGAAAATATTGAACTTCATTTATAATTAGTAACACTGTAATTTAGATTAATCAAAGTCCAAACAAGATTTGAAAGAAAATTCCATACATTTTGTTGCTAAATGTTTCACTTTTAATGTTATAATAAAAAAAGTTCTGGTTAAATAGAACAAAACTGAACAACCACCCAAAGTAATTGAAGACCTGTCAAGTTGCATAGTATTATTTGGACCTAAATATTATGGACGTAATGATGCCACTAATGATCCATTGTGGGTGGGAGAGCATTAGAGGTGGATTTTTTGTACTGACTTTCCAGCATACTACACCAATGAAGAGTACTCTGAATAGGAACAACTCTAGTGGCAAAGCTCTGCTACGGACTTACATGACTATAGGTGTAAGCATGTATGTATGTTTATATTGCAGTATCAGTTCTAATAAGGAAAGGAAGCAAAATCAATGCAGAGAGTACAACTCTTTTTAGTATGAGCTATTCTGTCTTCATACCTCTGATGGAAATAGCAATGCTAGCAGAAGACTGCCAAGCAGGCTCATTCTTCTCCAGACTATTTATCCAACTTTCAACTTTAGTCACATAGCATTTTAGACTAACGCTGATGTTTTTCGGTTTTACAAAATTTTGATGATCTATTGTAACATTGCAAGGATTTGAACTGATCTCACATGTAATTCTTATTGACATCCCTCATTACTGCAAGATCTAGAGTTCCTTTCTATTATGAGGGAAACTGGTTAGCAGTATTTAACATTGGTGCTAACCTAGGCAGCCATATGGAATGTAGTGATCAAAACCAAAACCTTTCACAGACATCCATTGTATACAGTCATTTAAACATAAATCACTTATATCAGACTAATAATACAAAAGAGATGTATACAACATATTCTCAGGAAAAAAAAACAAATCAATAACCATACCATACATATATGTAGACAAACACACTTCTAGAGAAGCTTTTTCTTGCAAGGAAGAGAGGTTATCTGCTTTATATTTGGAAAACTGTCTTTATGTCAAACAATATTAATAAAGCCTTATATGTTGGCCAAGGAATATTTTTTTTACCATGAAAAACTTAAATTACATTCTAGTTGGGATCACTAAACTTTTAATTTTTTTTGTTTGGTTGTTTTTTTTGCCCTACATATTTTCTCAATATTTCTTGCTATCAAAGGTGGCAAAACATTCATCTTATATCCTGATTGAGAATAATTTCCTTAAAGTCAAGAAACTTACTTTAATATTTACCTATATATTTCTAGGATGACAGGAAAAAAAATGTAAAATGGTTTTTAGCTCCTTCTCATGTATAACTTTCATCAATATTTATGGAGCAAATTACCTCTCTTTTAAAAAAAAAAAAAAAACAAACCTTAAAACATTGTGGGAATTTACTTTCTATAAAATCTAGTGTTATATATAATCTTACGACCTGTAAATACTTTCAGAGGCTACAGTCTGATAAAAAGAGAGAGAATTTGTCTCTTATCATACTTTTAGTTGAATACTGAATTAGGATACAAACACAAATAACCCCTGGCAATATGGGGTGCCACTGCAGATTCCCATTGTATCACGAAGATGTGGATTATATTTTACATAAGAATTACTTGAGGCCTTTTTCTCATCTGGAAATCAGAATCTAAGTATGTCAGTATAGTGGTCACCCATATGCAATGTCAAGCTTTCTAGTATGGACCTTTTTTTTTGTTTCACTCAGAATAATGTTTGTCCTGTAGCCCTGGATGTAAATCACAAATAACATATTTCAGATCTCGTATATTTACTGGTACTACTGTAGAGCTCTCTTTCTATTAGACTTAGCAGACTGGGCACACTTTGACACAATCCTAAGCAAGAAGAAAGTATCACCTACAGCTTAGAAGATGATCAGTTTCCAGTATGTGAAGCATTGTTCCAGGTGTCTTCTCTTTCTTAGATAACACCTCTCATAGTCTTCATGCACTCACCTGGGGGTGAGGGGGCAGGACTCCTGTCACATTACAGACGAGGGAATAACGGTCCTGTGGCTGTACTGGGACTATGAAAGGGAGTTGCTGCCATTCTGTGTTCTCTGTTTGCTTCTCCCCACTCTCTCCAAGCTCTTTGCTACAACTCTTGTGGTGACAAGGCCAAGGGAGACTTCCAGTTTCAGGTGAGGAAAATACTTTTTTTTCATATGGCAAAATTACTAAATGCATGTAGTCTTTGTAGGTGAGTTGGAGTAGATCTATTTCACACCAAAGACATTCCTTCTTTTTCTGTTTTGTTTATAATTGCTGGACTTGTGAGTTTGAAAATAATGGACTCAGTGCCTCTGTGAACTACTGCATTGACTGAATACGGATCCCACACACACTGCGGGGGTACTGGCTTCTGTGAGGATGCTTTGGACAGTCTTCATGGCGCTCACTTCCAGCATGTAGGAAAGGGTTCAGAGAGAAAATAGCTTCAACACAAATTTCTCAGAGAGCCTGAAGGTGTAAGTAAAGCACAGCCTTCCTGCTTGGGCTCAAACCTAGCAGCATGATGCTATTTGTGCGCATATGTGAGACAACACAGTCAGAAAGCATGGGTGATTGTTTCAGCTTGTTAATATTTTTAAGTAATTCCAATAGGTACTGACATCTAACACTGATGGACTTAGAAATGCTTTGCTGAATGAGAATTGTAAAAAGCACATGGCTGAAGCACAGCTTAAACATTTAAAGAAAACGCCCACACACCAAATACAAGGTCCAACAAACTTTTCTTTACTATGACTAGTAGTGGCTAAGGCAGAGTAAAAAGTCAAAAACTGCAATATAAAATGCCATAAAAATCAATGAAAGCATATTTTGCCTGAAAAAGTATGGGCACCATATAAAGAGTTACCAAATAATGTACATTTAAGACTTGAAGGACAAAATTGAGCAAATCATTCTCCAATACACTTAAGTTAATGGAAAAAAAAAAAAACAAACAAACAAAAAAACACCCTTGATTTTTAGAAATAAATATAAGATTAAAAATAGTGAATATTTTAAAATTTATTTCAAAGAAAAACATTATTATGACTGGAGAAGTAAATGATGTAATTTTATTTATTTTGATTAAAAAGGGATTATAAAAATAAAATCTAAGAGTTAAAAAATTATTTAGTTTCGACTAACCTGGAAATAAGAAAAGAAAAATACAAACATTTTGAAAGACATTAGTTCTATGGAATTCTTCAGACTGTAAATATAAAATGTGGGTTTCATAGAGCCATAAAAGCACAGGCAATAAGTTAAAAGCCCTTCAATATGTTAAGGAAGAGTAAATTCTCATTATGTTTCTTCCTCTGAACATACAGAAGTCCTTTCAAATGCCTATTTTAATTTTGTGATCTCCTCTTCATTATGATACTACACAATCCAGATTCTTCTGCGAGGATATTAGCTATCTTAAGCATTTTTGCACAATGTCACTTTCTCAAAGTAGGATCCCAGTCTTGGTCCTTTTTTATACCTCACGCCACAGTCTCCCATTTGGACATCTCTTGTTTCCCAAGTTCCTTCACTGTATTCCCGTATGTGAAAGGACAAATCCCACCCTGGCCTTGCCTAAAGTGGTCAGTGTAGCAGAGAAGGCGCAGGCCCTGTACCGCATCGAGCAGTAGATGGCAGGCAGCTTCTCATCAGTCCGGAGTGGCGCTCACACAAACCCTAAAGTTATTTCTCCAAGAGATGGAGCAGTGAAGTTTGTGCAGAAGCTCTTCTCTCCTTTCCCCTCCACACCTTCACTGAACTGTATCTCCAAGCAAGCCTGGGAATGGTTTTTATTTGTATTTCTGAAGCTTTCTCTTGTTTTCATTAAGGCCCTTAACACATCAAAGTAATGTGCATGTGGAGAGTTCTAAAGATAAGTACATTATGGGGATTGGAAGAATTTATAAGGCTTCACTATATTAATCTAGCTGGAAATTATTTAAAATAAATAAATAAATAAACGCCACATCTGGGACTTTTCAAATCATACTGTACACCTGCAGATTGCACAGATGAACTCTCTTCATACTCCAAAGGTTATATTTAATTCAGTATATTTTGTGGAGACCTGATACAATGTCAACATACGTTTCACTGTTCTGTTCAAAGTGGGTTTCAAAACAGAACAGGTAAATGTAACTTGGCCAGAATATATTTCTGGTAAAACCTGTTCAAAAACTCTTTTTGTAGTCATTGAGGTAGAAACACTTTTAAATGAGACATCCCTGATTTTGCAGGTAATAAAATGTTCCAAAATTACTTTGGATAAATACAGTGCTATGGAATACTGTATTCCAGAAGGTAAATCTAAGGTTATCTTAATATGAGAGAATAAGTTAAAATGTATTGGTTCTTAATTCAAACAGAATAAATATGTGCTAACGACTAGAATCCTTAAAACAGCAAATTCAGAACTGGAATAATTTCAACTGCTTGTCATATTTATGTCCTGTACAGAAAATACTCTTTGCTATTTGAAAATATGGTTTTGTTCTTTATACCTCTTCCATCTCATAAGTATTAAAATTTCACCATGGCACAGCACATGAACAGCATGAAATGTTTAATTAAATGTTAACAACCTATTCCTGCACAAAGGTGCTCCTTTCTGCATAGTTTAAACACGGCTCCAGGTTTCAGAATGAGGGAGGGATTCTACTGACATTGCCAAGGCAAAGATTGTTCCCGTTTCCATAATCACTACAGGTGAAACTGTTGTCTTCCTTAGCTTAAAAATCCTGCAGTCCTTTTTTCTTTAATTTCAGCATAACAAGCTCCACTCATAGGTATTCACAACCAAAATCAGTAATAAGAATAGCTAGCTGTCTTGTACGATTGAATTGATCAAAGTTTGTCAATCTTTTAAATACAAACGCAAAGCAAAGCCCACGATTTTTTTTTTTTTTCAAAAGAATTTTGAAAAATACAATCAAATCCATCTATTTAGCTCACTTTTTTGAATATGAACATCTAAATGTCTGTCTCAGGGAGAGAAGTTGCCATTCAGATATCTATTTTTCTTGGCTTCTGATTTTTTTTTTTCCCAGTCTTATGAAAATAATGGACTTAGAGGAAGAATAGAGGGATTGCAGTTACTGCTTTGTTCTGTTTTGTTTTGGGGTTTTGATTTGGTTTGTTTCATTTGCTTTTCTTTCCATGCAATTATCCAGAATGCAGGTAACTAAAGCCATCAACTGTTTGGTTTCTGTGGTCTAAAGTTTTACATTATCTATGTTGGCCAATGCTTCATAATTCATGCTCTGTGTATTGTGCTACTAACTGTTCAGCAACTCAGCAATGGAGTAGATATCCTTGGAAAGTATTATTTGAAGGAGCAGATGCAATGTGCAGTGTACTACTCAGAAGTTCCTAGAGACTGAATATTCCATTCTAGACCTCCAGATATACTTTGCGAGAAAAAGAAGAAAAGGACCTCGGGGATGAATTAGCCCATTTACTAAATGAGGTTTCTAACCCCTTGTTTAAAGGCAACTTTGACCCATATGCCTGAAAGTTAGATAACATGATGTTACAAAATTTGTTTTTAGAGAGAGCTGGAAAAACACAAACCTGGACAGTGGAAAACTGTACCTGATGAATTAGTAGAAAGTATAATAAAGGATAAAGTCAGTAGACAGCTGGATAAATATGATATATTGAGAAAAAACAACCACAACTTCTCTGAAGGGAAATTATGTCTTACAATGTTTTCTGAATTTGTTGACACAATCATATTGGTAAAGAAGATCTGGGTTGATATATTCTCGTTTAACGTAGAGATTAAACATAGCTCCTTATCAAACTTCCTCAAAGAAACTAAGCAAATAAGGGACAAGAGATGTCTCCTGGAATGGTAAAAGGAAAGGGGAAGAGAAAAGGGAAGAGAAAAGGCAGTGGGAGGGAAGAAAGGGAAAAAGGAAAGGAAAGGAAAGGAAAAGGAAAGGAAAGGAAAGGAAAGGAAAGGAAAGGAAAGGAAAGGAAAGGAAAGGAAAGGAAAGGAAAGGAAAGGGAAAGGAAAAGGAAAAGGAAAAGGAAAGGAAAAGGAAAAGGAAAGGAGGACAAGACCTAGTGATTGAGTTTTACCTCAGATGTTGACACTGATGGAGTGCTTCAGGCATTTTATCAATGTTATTATCATTTTTTCTTCTACAAGTTTTCTAGCATTTTGTTTTCTCTTCCTCTGTGATGCTTATCCTGCAGTCTCTCCTGGGGAGCTTTTGCTTTAATTGATTTTTAAAATAAAGTGGTTAAATTTAGGTTGATATCTCAAAACTAGTTACAATGGAAATGTTAAAATCAGAGCAGACATACATGAAAGAATTTTAACATTAAGAAATAGGTGCAAAAAAATAGAACAAAGTATTAAGTATTGTAAGATACTTACCTAAGAATTGCAGGACAATTTTATGTTGAAAAAAATTAAATTGATTGGACTTTCTATGTAATTATGAGAATCCAGATGGTATTGCTGAGGTGTTATTTTTACTCATCACAAACTGTCTAACAAATGACTTAGTTTCACCTGGGTCACAATAAACTGTGCTATCATCAAATCAGTTATTATTAGCTGCATCAAACTAAGCAGGACTTGTTAACTACTATGTCCAGGGGGTACATGAATAAATGAATGCCTGAAGTTTCTGAGAATAGTTTCACTGCACAGATTGAATGAACCAAAAGGATCATGCCCCTTAAAACAGAACTGTAGTAAAAATGAATAAAAAGCCATCACACCATAATGCAGGCTTCCTAACTGGGGTTATCATTGTTAAAATAGATCAGTTAATGGGAATATTTTTAAAGCCATTATTAATAAATGTTTCTTAAGAGAGTGTTTATTGTTAGAAGAAATTATCAAATATCTGCTGCTTCTTAAAATAAAAGAAATATGTTGAAGGTTATATAGAGTATATTTTAATTATATTTTTAGAATCCACAAAAATTCCATTCAAAATAACATAGGATGCCATCAGGCTATTAATATGGTAACTCACCAACTAAATACTTTTGTTTTCCCTTTTCTACAGAACTTAAAATTATTATACATAGTAAGGATAATTACAGTAGTCTTGTGCAACTGATGGTCTCTGTTAGCTTTAATATCTGTGAAATACTTATATACAGATATAGATACTGCTGCTGAAATAGGTGTGCACATTCCTATTTATAAATCTGTTAATTATCTCAGCAGATTCAGTGGGTAACTGGCCTGCTCAAAGTTAGACAGTTGAATCGTGGCAGATCCAGGTCTCTATGTATTTAGAAATTATCAAATACTCCTGGTTTGTTGATTTGGAACAAAGTATATAAGGAGTAAATTAAATCCCAGTGAAGCTGATGATAATGTTTGAACTGACACTAATAAATTTTGAATCAGACATTCACAATAAGGATCTAGAGTAGTTTTCAGATGATAGCCGTGAAAAATAAGTCATATTAATTTTCTGAATATTTTCAGAAGACAAATATCTAACATTTAGATTTTTAATGTGGAGTATAAAATTTCTTGTGGAAATATCCATTCCCCTGTAAAAATAACTTAGATACCAAATTTAATTTATTTTTTCTTTTTTTTTTTTTTTTTTTGAGTCGTGTTTTACTTAGTAGGACAAAAACTGTAGTTCAGATCTGGCAGATAAGATGGATGATTGAGGCTTATGAAGATCAGCTACCTCAAAGGACAGTCTATCACTGCATATACACCTACAGAAAGAAAATATTCGATAACATAATGCTTTATACCCATTGACAAGAGCACAAAATTCAGCACCTAGAGGCTAGGTTAAACCTGAAAAATGCTCTTTTGAATACTTTTGAGGTATATCTACACAGCACTGGAATGTCTCTTTCAAAGGAAGCAGGAGAAAAAGTGTTCTTTACTACCTTCTTAAGGTAAATTTGATTATGCTTTTCTAAATATATTTAACTCTAATTATCAGAATAAATTATCTACCTTGTGCATGTGGATAGAGGATTCTACAATGTACTTTCTGTTTTTTGAATTGATGGTATTTAGTCCTTGTTTTCACCTATTTACTTTATGAGACTGCGTCAATGATCATAATACACGTGCTGTTACTTTGCATTTTTAAAAGTACATCCTCTCTGCGGACTTTGGTAATGTCATCTAATATTAATAGCATTCTTAAATTACAAAATGTGAAATACAGATTGTATAATATCCCATATAAAGAGCATAATAATTGTTCCTCAAACTGGATAAAATTAGAGTATCTTTATTATTGCTCAAGACACTGTTTTTTGACATATGGCCATCTTCCAGTTCTCTTAATTTTCAGTGCTGGTGGGACACAGTCACTGAAGGTGACATGTGGCATGTGTCACAATTATACCTTTGAGATCCAACAGATGTTCCAGATACTGCCTTTCATATCTTTTGAGTTAATTCCTTAATTTTTCAGTTTAATTTTGAAGGATGTTTATAAATATGCTCAGGTGTTTAATGCCCACTGCTATCACAGAAGCTTGGTCACTAAATACTCTCAGAAATTTGGCCTTATTCAATGGGATGGATGCATACAAATGTATCTCAAATTTCAGTAAGTAATTCCACTCCCTTCAATGACTATTAAAAAGGAGAAATTATACTTTAGTTCAAAAGGGACATTAATTTATCTGCACAGTAATGACAACATAGTCAGAATTGGCAAAATGCTACAACTGGACACAGCCTTTCTAAAGAGGTTAGCTTCCAGAAAATCAGTAATAGATAGGAGGAAAGTGCTTTAGCAGACCAAGCATTACTCCAGTGCCTAGACAGGACTAGTTCCAAATTCAGCTGTCCTCTTTTTTTGTCCCAGATGTCTAGGAACATGCATGTGACCACTTAACAATTCTCTTCCTCCCCCCCAAAATAATATGTGTTAGTGAATAATTCTACTAATTAGTATCTGCTGGCCTGATAAAAACAGTTATTAACTAAAACATAACCTTTCAAAACTTATTCTGCATTGGTATCTTAGCAGCAAAATTAAAAACTGTGAAATCTTTAGAGTAATGAAAAAATGTGGCAGTAAGAAAGAGCCATCTGTGAATAAATGCTCAACTTGTTTGTCAGCAAGTGCTATATAATCACATATTTTAAGAAAAATGTACTGCAAAAAGACACTCGGGCACAGCAGCTGAACAGTGAGCATTACTGAATATGGATGTTAAGAGCAGAGAATGGCATATGTGAAATATGAACATTTCAGGACCTAGAGGCAAGGTCAAATTGTCTATAATGTCTCTAACCATAAGAAGTCCTCAGCTTGCAGCCTCTGAGCAGTGAAATCTTCTGTGTCATATTTCTTACCAGATCCCATATTTCCCGCTTTGTCTGCGAGATAACCTCTGGTTATTGTGGTATGTTGTTTTGAGATGAGCACTGTCAACAGTATGCACTAGCTGCAAGCATCTGTGCTGTTTGCCTCAATTTGCTATAAACTGCTCTCTTCAGGCTCTTCATGCAAACTCTGCTGCTGATTCTCTTATATAATTTGTAGACTATTTTATTGAAAAAAAGTGAGTACCCAGCTCAGCAAAATAGAAAGTATCTAATCAAATGCCAGTTTTGCAGGTATAAAAGTGGTTGTTTTTCTTTCATCTATGCATAATTTGAAATTGTGCTGGATTTCAGTGGTTGTTACGTTTCATATTACTATTTTGACTCTTGATGCATTTTAATCATAATTGTTATTATATCCATAATGCAAACAAAAGAAAACCCTTAGAAAACTCAAAACATTTTTGCAAGTGAAATCTGAGAGCATTCTTTAAAACTGAAGAATGTAACAAATGAAGTCAACTACTTGTGACATAATCCTGTCCTTTCTCAGTCTAATATTTCTTTTCCAGTTCTCAGTATTTAGTAAGAGTTTAAAGTTTCTGCTTTTTCCACTTAAACAGATGATAAAATTTTGTTGTGGGCTAACACAATTAGACAGCTCAGCCCCACACAGCTGCTTGGTCATTCCCGCACAGTAGGATGGGGGAGACAAATGGGAGGGTGAAAATGAGAAAACCCATGGGTGAGACAAAGACACTTTAACAGGTAAAGAAAAAGCTGTGCATGCAAGTGAAAGAAAAAGCAACAACAAAAAATAAATTATTTGACTAATTCCCAGCAGCAGCAGATGTTTAGCCATTTCAGAAAAACAAGATTTCATTATGTGTGATGGTTACTTGGGAAAACAAACATCATAACCCTGAATGTCTCCTCTTTCTTCTTCTTTCCCTGAACTTCCAATGCTGAGCATGACTTCATAGGGTATGGGATATCCTTTTGGCCAGTTGGAGTCAGCTGTCCCAGCTGTGTCCTTTCCCAGCTTCTTGTGCACCTCCAGCACTAGCTGGCAGGGCAGTGTGAGAAAAATAGAAAAGGACTTGTTCGACACTGTATAAGCATTGTTCAGCAACAACTAAAACATCAGTGTGTTATCCATACTGTTTTGGTCACAAATCCAACACACAACCCCACATGAGCTAGTTGCGGAATGAATATCGAAGATGACTTAAAAATTATACTTATATTAAAGGTACGGCATTGTTCTGTCATTTTTTGACAAAATGCTGTCCTTTGTGTGAACTTTGCTCCTTATAATACCAAAGCACACCTCCATCCTAAAGGCTGCCTGTCTCCAAAGTGCCACCACCACCCTGAATTTTTCTTAACTTACACCTTTAGAAGCAAAGTGAGGAAGTTTTACACCAATCAGAACCGAAGTATGTATGACTAGAGTCACTCAAGCTCCACCTTGAAGGTAAAAAATAGGATTAGAACGGCTTAAGAAAAGGGGAGTGTTAGGGAAAGTACCATCATCAACAAGTTAGGGAGGGTATCACCATCAACAAGTCATGGATATAGCATTACAGACCACCTCTTATTTATGGGATCAGCTGACAGGCTGAGCCTCTTTTCATCCCCACAGGGATGCCTTTGTGTAAGATCTGGACCCTAATCATATATTAATAGTATATCCTTGCAGAATGATATTAACTTTGTAAATAGGATTTTAACAAGGAATAATTGCCATCTACTCTGTACTCTAGCTGGACCCTGTATTTTACAAGATAGCCTGAAAAATCTTCCCAATACAAGTTTCACCCACATTAATACTATAATACTGATGTGTTTCTTCACAAAGTGCTGATAATCAGATCAGATGGTTATTGGAGGTATATGGGGGTATTTCTGACTGCTTACAGTACAAACCTGCTTCTCTTGACAGAGCATATAATAAAACCAATTCTCTGCAACATAGTAAATCCCACACTGTGTTCTCTTCTACACATGAGGGTGACCCAGGGTCATGCTGGCATGACAGCCAATGCTTTCTCCACAGAGGCACTTCTCAGACAAATAGAACAACACAGAGAAAACCTTATGAATGCTTCTGGCAAAGGAGACCCTCCTTCCCTCTGGCCAGAATATTACCCAGGGACTCCCAGGTTACTTAATTTCTCCTCCAAGTGAACTGTATGTGATGTATGGACTATAGATTTAATGTGCTTTGTACTCATGAAAGGCAAACTGGTTTCAGAGGAAATAGTCCTTTTGAAGTTCTTAAAAGTCTGATAACTTCACAAAGCTCTGTAGCATTAAATGCTTGTTTGTGAAAACTCTTTCGGTAAGAAGTATAGTCCCTCTGAATAGTGTCCTGTCCATATGAGTGTCCATATATCATGAAATATTCATGATAGAAAACCAGGTCATAGTGGGAAATTGGAACTTTTAAAAATGCAATCTTTATAAATCCATGAGATCACTTGTGAACCAAGCCTTCATCACCTCAGACACAGTACTTGCCTGGAAGGGAAAGGAGGCTGTAAGTGTATGGAATTCAAACACACTGCCAGAGAGAAATGTTGGCCGTTATGCCTTCTGTCTGCTTGCAACGAAACTTACAGCACATGAGAAAATTAGGATTATATTTTTATAAAGGAAAACAAACCTGATGATGCACCAATGTATTTCCAAATAAATTAAAAATTTGTATTTTTTTAAAGTGTATATTGAAAATACATAATTAGAGATAGCAGCTTAGATGTGGAATGTTCTGGCTTGTAAGCATAATGGTACAGCTAAAAGGGAGAATTTAATACAATACAGAAAAAAGAAAAAAAAAACAGTAAAAAACTGTAATAACTATACATAAAGGAAGTGGTACAAACAAAAGAGATCTCCATATGAGCTCCAAACAGCAATGGTGGAGTGACCCCCTGGACCTGGAAACAACCTATGACCTGCAGACCGTGTGGTCCAGCTGAACCCCAGACAGAGTGCCCAGCTCTCCTGCCATGGGCGTGACATCAGCATGATATCAAATAGTTTCAGCATGTTATCAAATGGTTTGGTTGTCTATCCTGGCTCTAGCTGCCTCCCAGCTCCAGGTGAAAATTAACCCTATCCTACCAAACCAGGACAGCTGTGAAAATCAAGAGTGGATGAATGTAACCCAAAATGTTTTATTCAGGGATGTAAATGCAAAGCATATTTATCTTTTAAAACACGTGTGGTAGGGTCAATATACTCAAAGGAAATTTTCAGTCCTTTCTGATACCAAAGCCCACTAAACAAAGGAGCTGAAATAGACAAAGGCAGCCTGGGAAATATAAATGTGCATATAAGTACAGTAATATTTTTGCATACAATACTAAGACTTTTGCAGATGAAAAAAAAACTTTTTAACTCTACTTGGGAAGTGAATATCTACACTAAGTTACTGTGCTTTTAGATTTAAGATGCTTAGATTACTGTAGGTAAAACAATATCATACCATTAATGTCATAGCAAAACATTACGTTTTAAATGCAAATTTCATTGTTTGTTCTGAATAAGTTAATTTAAAAGTAAGTAGAGTGCTACCAAAATAATAACCCCCCCCTTGCATTTTAAAAAATGTAATTTCTTTATTAAAGTACACTTAGAATAGTAAGAAAACCTAAGACTAGAAGGACTCTCTGGGTAACTGATTGCAGACTATTTTTATCACATACTTTCTTGTTATATAAACTTATGAAATTACTATGTTACTGCTTAGATCTAAGTAATTATTCACAACAGCATTCCTTACCTAAAACCTCATCCTTTTAGAGGTTGAATTCTTTCTAACTGCGTTACAAATTTACTCATAGTCACGTTATACCCTATATTAATGAACAAACATTGTATTTAAATGTGAAGTTGCTCTCACTATAAGCTGTTACTATAAAACTAATAATTATAAAAATAATTAGCATATATTGTCCCTAGGATTTCTGGAGATAGTGTAGAGAATAATAATGAGAAAAACTGTATCTTTGGAGTTCACTAGGCTGGCTCAGTCATATAAAGAAGGAGAGTATACTCTGCTGAATACCTGTGTATGATTTATCCATAAATTCCAGGTTCTTTCTGCCATTCTGAAGGCACAAAGTATCCGTAAAGTCAAGCTGAATGACCATTTAAGCCTCCCTTCATAAATTTGTGTTCACTGAATTGACGCAAAGCAATCAAAGCATATTGGTAATTCTATTCATGAAGGCTTTAAAATAAATTTCTTTACCATTCTATAAAATTCTTCAGAATTATATTGAGTTCATATGTATAAACATCTACAGGAATTTTCAGCTGGAGCTCAGCAGACATATAACCTTTCTTTTTACAGTTCTGTTTAGCATAATTACTTAAAACTGTTTGAATCTTGATGGTTTTTCTGTAAGGATTAAGATGATACATATTTTTTTTAAAGGCCTATGTGTTGACTATTTTTTCTTTTTCATGGAAATTTAATAATTTAAGATTTTATCATTAAAGCAGATCACAAAGGTTAGCTTCAGTAATTGCACATTTTTTTTTTTTTTTCTCCTAATTCTACTATTTTGTTGTTTCTCCTGAAAATGAAAAGTGAAATAGAAGGGATCCCATTAGGTAATTCATGGTAGGCTTTAGCTGTGTCCTTAGTAGCTAGTTCAATAAAAACATCATTTCAGTGCTCAGTAGGGGTGGAGAAAACAAATTTACTATTAAGAACTATTAGGAAGTGTGTACGGAAGAAAATAATACTTGTATACACTTGTCACTGCTTACAAATCTCTGAAATGTCAGCATCTTGAGTACCTTTTATAGTTCTGATCTCCCAAGAGATATTCTCCTTAAGAACTGGGAAAAGAGAAAGTGGTCAAGTGCATAACCAACCAAATGAGGATGATTCAGCCTGAAGAGCAAACAGCTGGGGATGAATAAGGAAGAAGTTATAAAACCACAATTAACATGGGAGAAATAAAAGGGGTATGATTGTTCATGAGTTCTTCCAATGATGAGATGTTAATATGTTAGCTATTAATAGTGGGAACAGTGTAGTGCCTCATGTAACAATTTGCTCTTCCTCAGTCCTGGGGTCTGCTTGGATCTATTTTTAATATTTTCCAATCACAATCTGCTTGACAGATGTGGGCTCTCAGCTAATGTTTGAATGCTGCATAACAGCTTTTCCATGGAACTGGAAAGGGAAAGGTTAGAAGGGAGATCTTTTCTTTTTTCATGACAGTTATTTGTTAGATGGTTTTCTACATATCATAGACTTTATACCTGTGGAGTTAACAAGTTTGTCTCCAATAAAGACAATTCAGTTATGTACAATAATAGAAGAATATAGCTAGTAGGTAAAGCATTATCTAGGTATTGTAGATCCAATTAGCATAGTGGATCTTTGTAAACTGAAGAATATGATGATTTTCCTGCCTTATCTTTATCTTGCTTGACAAAAAAAATGGCCATGTAATTAATTAATGAACCTAATTTACTATTACGTGACATAATTATGCATCTTGGTAGTTGATGTTTCATCAATGACTTCAGAAGTCGAAGTGTTAATTTTCTTCTCTGGCTGTTAAATGAAAACCAAAGTTGGATTTTGTTTCTCATATATATCGTCTTCTACCATTTCTTCAGTCTCCCAACCAGAATAAATTATTCAAATATATGCATATATATTTATTAACAATTACTGTAACTTAGTAACTGTAAAGAAAACCAAACCAAGAACTCTGTTCAGTTTTCTACTAGAAGTCTACCCTGGATTATAAATGCTAGTAGAAAGATGAGCATGGGGAAAAAGAAAAAAAAGGTAAGAAATATAATCTGTTCTCATCAGTTCTCATCAAGATTCGAAATATTTTCAAGCAATGCATTCAAAACAATAAATCTGCTAGTCATTAGTTCCAAATGCTGTTTCCTGAGTTCAATGCTGTACATATATTAAAAAAAAAAAAAAAAAAAATATCCACCAGCAAATATGGCTATAATAACTAGTGGTTTTGCCTCTTCTGTTCCTGTGATTCAAACTCCTGTTCTTATTGTTAGCAGATCTGCTGGTATCTCTTTAATGGTATCTTTACTATATACACTAAAATATCAAATAAGTCTTGCTCAGAAGTGTATAATTGACAATAGGGGTGCTGGAGCATTGGGGTGCTTTTATCCACCATGATATTATGATCCTCATTATGTTCACACTTGCCTGTACACTATGGTAGTACTAACACACAAAATAGGCAACAACTCACTGATTGACAGTGCTGGGCTAAACTGAGCAGAAATTTGAAGAAGCCTCAGGGAAGTAGGATATTAAATATCAAACCAATATTTACAGGATTTGGCATTGCAGAAGAAAGAGAGTGGTAAGTTTGCTGAAGAAAAAAACAAAATGAGAATCATGGAACAGGAATGGAATTACCAGAGGCCATGTTGGTAAACGTGAAATGAAGAGCATCTTTTGTTGCATTCATGCTCTGCAAAGTAAGTGATTATAAGAACGTGTTTTTCTTTAAACCCTCAGGTGATTATATTGGCACAAGTTTAATGCATACATTTGAAGGCTTTCAATTATGGATTACAGGAAGAGTTGGGTAATGTATGGCAAACCTGCAAAATGAACACAAGGAAAGTTGTTTTTCTTAGCTGTGATAAAATCAAACAGTGTTGTCTTTTACTTTAAATGAGAAAAACTATGACTCTGCAGGTTGCATGGTGTTCAACCTGTGAGCAGCTACTGCTATATCAGCTCAATAAATTATTTTTTTTTTAATTTGTGAGAAGTAGCTTAATGTAATTTTACTATTTCCTTGTATTTTACTATTTAAACATTATTATAGTAGGATTTAATGTGATTTTAAGAAGTGAAGATTTTTTGTACCTCATTTAGTTGTATTTTAAAGAATAATTTCATTTTTTCAAATGATGCCAGTATGCATACAGAAATATATTATATCTTTATCATTATCCTCCTGCATATATATCAAAAGGCAACATATAAGATTAAGATCACTGTGCAATGCAGTTTGCCTAATTGGTTGCTGCAAGATTCATTGCATCTGGTATACAATTAGAAAAAAATGCATTCAATTTCACTGCCCCCTCTTTCTACATGGGTCATTCTGAAGCTTTAAATTAAAAAAAAAAAGTATTGAAACCTCTGCTTAAGTCTTATCAAATCCAGTTAGGTTAATTAACTAGATGTCTAAATGTCGTGGTGACTAAAAAGGTGCTACTGAGTTTAAGTCTGTATCAACAGCAGAACAAATTCCAGATATCTAGAAGTCTTCTGGCCACACAGAGCACCTTTAAAAGAAAAGTGAATTCTGTTGTGTAAGCATTATATCTTATCTACTAATTTTTTATTTGTAGCTTTATTTCCACAAGCAGAATCAAGATCAGGTGAACATTAACTAATATATGATGAAACGGTGTAAAGAGCATCATAAAGAAAATTTGATTACTGTCTTTATGGTAAAAATTAACTCCTGATCTCAGAAAGAATTAGATGTTGCAATAATTTCCTTCCAAAGGGGCAGGATATCACTACCTACAGACTTAATTCCTACAAAGTAGGTATATCTGAATATCAGGTTGAGGAATAAGAACTATGTTTAAGTTTACATGGGAAAAAATAACTTCCTATTTCAAAAACATGCTGCAGCTCAGAAAATGATAATCCTAATTAGTATACCCCTAGGAAGAAAGTTTAATGCAGTGGAGAATAGTGTTCTTTTCTCTGTCATCAACATGTTGTTTTTTTTTTTTAATTCACAAAGATGTAGTAAAATATTATTTCCTTGGCAAATTTTGAAGAGTTGTTTTATATTTTCCAATTCATTTTTGCTTTGTATGATGCACAACCAATACATGGTAAAAGTTCCGAGCTCCTTTTTCCTGGTCAGAAATGCTCTTACGTGCTGTTACAGTTAAGTGCAACCCTAGAATTTCAAACGTCACTAGAGGTTGGCCCAGTGTAAAGCGTTATGCTGGCAAAAGAAAACATGGAAAGTATATTCTTATGTCCTTTCTCAATGTAAACCTGCATGTTCTAGCTGAATTAGAGTATTTGTCAGTAGGAATATATAACACTGCATATTAACATAAATTTCTGGAATTCCAGTCCTCCACCTACAAACCACATAGCACAAAATCCTAAATATTGTGGTATTATTTGAAGACTTAGAGATTATAGATGCTTGCACTCGTTGAAAGACTTAATCATTGCTAGCTGTCAAACCTTAAAAGCTATGGAATATTACATTGTCATTTGTTTTTTAACTTGCCTTTTTAAAGAAAAAAAAAAAAAAAATAGAGTATATTCAGTGCAAGGGAAATTTCCCGAGGCAACAGAACCCAATTTCCAGGGTTTGCATACTAAAGTACAACATTTAGTCTTCAGATGAACACTTGTGAGACTTATATTAAAGCCTAAGGGCAAGCTCTGATTCTTGATTATAAATAGCTGAAGGCACACATTTCTATACATTTACAGAGAATATAGCTGTTTTGTCTAGAGACCTTAATGAAAGAAGCCACTTTGTAAATTGAGATATTCACACTCATATGTAGACACAACCCCTCCATGTCCTGATGAGTTTAAATCTCTATCTGTTAGCTTCTAGTCAGTGTTACAAGGGGAAAAATAAATATTGGAATCAAGACCCACTTTTACAACACTTAGTCTTTCATCTGGGTTTGAAGTTTGGTAATATGCTTCTCCTGCATCTCTCCTTGCCCTTTTCATTTGATTTTCAGTCTGTCTAAAGCCTTCTTTCCTGCTGGCCCGCTTCCACATTCATTCCATTGTAGTCCTCCCATGACTTCCTTGTCCCAGATTCTCAGGTTCAAGGGTTACTTTACTTTTCACTCATCCCAAACTCCCTTCCTAAATTTCAGAAAGAAAACAGTAACTGAAAATAGAGAAAATAGGAAGTCAGTCTGCTTTATGTGAACAACAATGAAAAGGTGAACTTTCTTTCCTTGAAACGTCCCAGGCCCTGTGAGATTGTGAGCAAACAAAGAATATAACGTCATTGACACACTGTTAATTGCATCAATTAAAACTGAGTATGCTGAAGTCTAGAATTAAAAAATCAGGTACATGTTCCTACAAATATATCTGAAAAACACATTTTAATGAAAAGGGACATCTAGAATTGGAACCTCTTCTCCATTCATGTGAAATACTGAAAATCAATTATTTTCTAATAAGGAGCTACAACATGGCATGAGGGAGTTGGAGTAGGATGGTCGCAAGAACAGAACCACAGCATTTGGTGATATATTTTACAAACCTTGTTGCAACACACACACTCCACACACCACACAGCAACCAAGGTTCCTATCCCTCCCATCCAGTTTAGACCAGCACCATAGACTCAGCCTAGTAAAATACTTAATCTATCTGGTGGATATGTCCTTGTCCTGACTGGCATCCTGGTTTCTACATGCAGCAGTGTCACTTCAGCTCATCCTTCTCTACTATCTGACAATCATGTATGTATCGACCTGATCGGGTGGCTATTGTTTTAACTAATTATTATTTTCTAAGAGAGTCAGTTTAAACCTTGAAGGCCTTAATAAATATGTAGCTGTGAGTCTATCTTTGGCTAATCACTGGTTACTAAAGGATTTTCAAATGTTCTGTTCTTCTGCCCCAAATATATCATGTTAGTGTGAGTTTTGAAAAAATTATACAATAGAGTTCATATATAGCTCTGTTTTCCTGCCAGGAAAATGTGGTGAAGATCTCACTTACCTGAATAGTCCTTTGGTTTCATGCTGTGATGCAATACCATTCACCAGTCACTTTCCTCATACTCACCTTCAGAATATGTTATTTGAACACTTCTTTCAAAACAAGAATAAGACAGTGAAATGCAAAGTGACATTAAATAGCATTAACATGCATACACCCTTTCTCTAGCTTGACTTCAGTTACTGGGCTGACTAATGATAGCTGCAGGAAAGATTTTGTCTTTACCTTCCTAATATGGTGCATAATGGTGTATATGCTCTGGTGTTCTGAGTTCCAGAATTGAAGGCAGACATTTATGAGAGTGTGTGTAGGATGTATTCAGCTATTTCCCGTGCAAAATGTAGCAGAAGGTAGGCAAAAAAGTGAATTCTTATATTTGCAGTTCTGTGCCTGTGTAGATGCCACTCCTAAGTACCATATCCAAATAAAACCAGAAAAGAAATCCTGCAAGAAGGTGTGCAAGAGACTTTGCAGAATGGTGTATATAGAAAAGCAGTATTACTTTTGTGAGAAAGGATGCTTCCTGTTGATATTTTAATACTTTCCATTCAGTTGTATTAAATAAACGAACTCGAATAAAGAAAAAAGAAACTTAAAAAAAAAAAATTGTTTCTATAATCTTTTTAGCCTCAAAAATAAATTAGCAACATTTTATACTCATTAACATCAATGTATCTCAATTTTAAAAACAAGAAGTAACAACAAAGGAAAAATTTAGATTGACATATTGGAAATATATTTGACTTTGCATCAAGTCCCAGAATTTAAAAGAATGGATTTATGTTATCCAGAAGGAGACTGTTTCTCACAATTTTTAGAGCAGAAAAAAATTTATACATGAATTTTAAAATATGACACCAGGCATAAGCAACTTAATCAGTTGTTCACCTTGATCTTCTTCATTTGCGATAGCATTATGATACAACCTTACAAATTTTCAGTGTATGTTTTCTTACATTTTACTGACCTACAAAAGGTACAATATAGCATTATAATTGTCAAGAGAAAACTGATAGAATTTCAAGCTGCATGAAGTAGCAGAACAGTGTTACTCATGCACATGAATATCTACATGTGTAATTACAATTATTACTCACATTTTCAGGGCTGAAAATTAGAGCCTTCTAATTAGTTTCAACCCCCCTGCCATGGGCAGGCACACCTTCCACTAGACCATGTAGCTCAACGCTGCATCCCACCTGGTCTTGAACACTTCCGGGGAGGGAACATCCACAACCTTTCTGGGCAGCCTGTTCCAGCATCTCACCACCATCACAGTAAAGAATTTCTTCCTTATATCTAATCTAAATCTACCCTTTTTCAGCTTAAAACTGTTAACTTTTGTCCTATCGCTACACTCCCCAATGGAGTCCCTTCACATCTTCCCTGTAGGTTCTCTGGAAGTACTGGGTTACAGCTACAAGGTGTCCCTGTAGCCTTTTCTTCTTTAGGCTGAACAACCCCATCTGTCTCAGTTTGTCTTCATAGGGGAGGTGCTCCAGCTTCCAATCATCTTCGTGGCCCTCCTCTGGACCCGCACAACCAGGTCATTGTCTTTGTTATGCTAGGGGACCCAGGGCTTAATGCAGTACTCCAGGTGAGGTCTCACAAGATCAGAGTAGAGGGGAAGAATCATCTCCCTTGACCTACTGTTCACACTTCTCTGGATGCAACCCAGAATGCAATCCGCTTTCTGGGATGTGAGTGCACATTGTTGGCTCATATTCAGTTTTTCATCCACCGTACCCCCAAAGGCCTTCTCCTAAGGGCTACTCTCAATCCATTCTCTGCCCAGCCTGTATCTGTGCTTGGGGTTGCCCCAACCTGGATTCAGGGCCTTGCACTTGTCCTTATTAAACCTCATGAGGTGAACACAAGCCCATCTCTTAAGCCTGTCTGTGGAGAGCTTAGCCACAGAGTGGCTAACAGCAAAGGGACATGATAAAGTGCAGCTGGTTGAAGTTTAGTAAAACAAACTCCAAGTCAAGATAACCTGGGGTGCAACTATTGTAGGATAATGGGATGAGTAAAAGGAACTGGAACACTAAGATAAAGAACTGCTAACCGCAAGGCAAAACACAAAAGAAAAACATAAGAGGGGTTGACATGTAATCTGTAACCAATGGTGAGCTTCACTTTTGCAATATGTATGAGCTAATTAAGAACAATATAAAAGATGCCTTCTGATTTTCAATAAACGAGGCTTTCCGATCATCATAGGATGGTGTCTGTCTCCCGCTTTTTCTCCGTCACCTGTCAAGGTCCCTCTTGATGGCGTCTTTTCCCTCATGCATATGAACTGCACCACTCACCTTGGTGTCATTGGCAAAACTGCTGAGGGTGCACCCACTCCCACTGGCCATGTTGCTGACAAAGACCTTCAATAGCATCAGTCCAAATACTGACCCCTGAGGAACGCCACTTATCTGTGATCTCCACTTGAGCATTGAGCCATTGACCACAACTCTTTCAGTGTTACCATCCAGCCAATTCCTTATCCATCAAGTGGTCCATATGTCAAACCCTTGTTCTTTCCTGTTTAGAGACAAGGACCTGTGTCAAATGCTTTGCACAAGACCAGGTAGATGATGTAAATTACTTTTCCTTTATCCATCAGTACCGTAACCCTTCTGTAACTTGTGTGGTGTGGCTGGAGCACTTCCTAGTTAAGACAGAGGCAAAGAAGTCTTCGAGTGCCTCAGTCTTTTCTCTATCCGTCATGACCAGTTGTCCTGTTTCCTTCTAAAAAGGGTCCACATTTTTCCTTGTTTACCTTTTGTCACTGACATACATATAGCTTTTCTTGTTTCCTTTGATGTCTTTGGCCAAATTTAATTCTGTCTGGGTTTTAACTTTCTTAACCTGATCAGCTCAGACAATTTCTCTGTATTTCTCTCGGCCTGCCTATCCTGGCTTCCACTATCTGTAGGCTTCCTTTTTGTGTTTGATTTTGTCCAGGAGATGCTTGCTCATTCATGCAGGCCTCCTGGCATTCTTGCCTGACTTCCTCTTTGTTGGGACACATTGCTCCTGAGTTTGAAGAAGGTGGTCCTTGAATATTAACCAGCTTTCTTGGACCTATATTCCTCCATGGCTTTTTCCCATGGTACTTTACCAGGCAGATCCCTGAAGTGACCAAATTCTCTCCTGAAGTCCATGGTGGTGAGCTTGCTGTACACCCTCCTTGCTGCCCTAAGGATCTCGAAATCCACAATTTTATGGTGACTGCAGCTAACGATGCTCTTGTGCTTCACATCCCCCACCAGCTCCTCCTTGTTGGTGAAAACAAGGTCCACTGGAGCACTTCTCTTCATTGGCTTCTCTATCACCTGGAGAAGGAAGTTGCCATCAACATATTCCAGGAACCACCTGGATTGCTTATGGACTGCTCTATTGTCCCTCCAGCAAATACCAAGGTGGCTGAAGTCCCCATGAGGACCAGGGCTTATGAACATGAGGCTGCTCCTATTTGTCTATAGAGGGCTTCACCTTCTCGGTCTTTCTGGTCAAGTGGCCCGTAGTCTAATCCCATGATAATTTCTGTCTATGCCCTCACTTTAATCTTGTCACATAAGCTCTCAGTTGGCTCCTCATCCATCCCCAGGTGGAGTTTCATGCACTCCAGCTGGTCACTGACATAGAGGGTGACAGCCACTCCTCATTTCCCTAAAGAACAGGCTTTTAACTTTTTTCTATCTTTTTTTTTTTTTTTTTTTTTTTTTTTGGGAAAGGACAGAGCACTCCTTTCTTTCCCACA
>NW_008594027.1:0-33530 GCF_000691845.1 Merops nubicus | reverse complement strand
GTCATAGAACACATCCCTCCATGATGCCAGTAAGATCGTGCTCTGCAGGGATGTGCATGTCTCTAACTCTTCTTGTTTATTCCCCATGATACGTGAGTTTGCATAGAGGCATCTAGGCTGGGCCCTTGATTAAGCTGACTTACTGGCTGAAGTGGCTGGAATTCCTTTGTCCTCCTCTTCAGGTGATCTCCTGCTGACCTCTGGTCCCTATCCAGGCTCTGGGCAACTATTGTTGGCACTGGCATCAAACTGGTAGGAGCAGGATGTATTGAGTTTCCTCTCCCCCAGCAACTTGGCAAGCCTATGACTGAAGATTTTCTTCCCCTTTCTGACAGATAGACCCTATCTGGCCCCAGTAGATCAGGTTTCTCAAAGTGAGTCTTGTTGTCTAAGTAGCCAAGCCCCTGGCTGTGGCACCAGTCCTATAACCACTTGTTGATTTGCCAGATTCAGTTGGCTCTTTCAAATGCTTTCCCTTTAACTGGGAGGACTGATGAAAAAACTATCTGTGCTCCAGTCTCTTACCACCATTCCCAGGGCTCTGTAATCCCTCTTCACACTCCTCAGTACCAAGATTGTGTTAGGACTTCTCAGAACAGTCACATAGAATCTCACAGGCATGGCAAATTTCTAGAGTAAGTAAGACAGAATAATACTTGGATCTGCTCCAGAATGTGTTTTAATTCAGGTAGTGTATTTCTGGCATAGAGGTGCATTGCTGGCTTCTACACAATCAGTGGCTACCACTGCTGGTATATTCACAAGAGCAACAGGAAATGTAGGTCAAGCTGTGTTCCTTTCATTGTAGTTCTCTAGTCAGGACTAGCAACATTAGAACTTTTTTTTTGTGTTCTAGACCATTGTGATAAATTACTCTTCTGGCCTTAAACTTGTAACATGCCTTTGATATCTCTCACAGTGTTCTTCATCATCAGAAACATCCCATTGATATCATGCTTATATTCTTTACAAAGCATGCCCTAAGATCTACTTTGAAGTCAGATGAAATCTTAAAAAAAATACATTAAAAATATAAGGATCATCTTTGTCCTGAATAAGCCAAACATCATACTTATTTTTCATTTTTGCTACAGCTTGTAGATTAAAATGACCTTTTCCATAGAGTTTCTTTTTTTTTTTTTTAGATGATATACAGCATACTTTTTATTATATTCTTCAATATTTAGCCTCTGTTTCATCTAACAGAAATGTATTAAATGCATCATAAACTCCTGCCATTTCAGAAACTGAGCTTTAGGTTTTGTTCCAGTAGGCTCCATAGCTGCGGCTTTGGTAAAATTGTATCAGACTAGATATCAGGAAGAAATTTTTCACAGTGAGTGTGGGAAAACACTGGAAGAGGTTGCCCAGAGTTATGGTAGAAGCTCCATCCTGGGAAACACTCAAGGTCAGGCTGGATGGAGCTCTGAGCAACCTGATCTAGTTGAAGATGTCCCTCCTCATTGCAAGAGGTTTGGACTAGATGATCTTTAAAGGGCTTTTCCAACCCAAACCATTCTATGGTTCTATGAACTATGATTCTCTGTTTACTTAGTATTTCTGTGTATTTTGATTATTGTAATTAATTCCATTTGTATATAACCTGGACCCATAAATTGGCCTCATTTTTCCTCAGAAATAAACCTGGGAACCAATAATAACTCAAGAAATACCAATCTGGTGACCATTCTAATTACTTAGGAGAACATGGAGTTCTGTATTCCTTACTACTTTTCTGATTTTAAACACATGCCACTTAAAACACAGATCTCTGTATCTAATTGGTCAAATTATTCTAGTGGGTCTCTTATTCTACTACATTGCTCTGCAAGTTTCTTTCATATGATATCATTTGTCACTGAGAGTAATAAAAAAGTACACAAGTTATTTCCCCTGGGGACTGGTGACTAAGCTGTTTGGATGGATTGTCTAGTATTTGGTGCTGTACATACCCGGGGTGGGTTATGTTCTGCAACAGAGTAGGATATGGGTAAATCAGTAGACTCAGAAGATATGGAGAAGCAGAACGAGATCCAAAATTCAGAGGTCCAAAAAACAAGGAATTTTTCCTAAGGAGCCAGAACAGGCTTTGCAGTGTTCATTTCAATCTATAAAACCACTGAAAGCTTTTAACAAAGGAAAAAATATTAAACAACAGCCCTGCAAGGCCCCTGTAGGAAGAAAATTTTATTTATTTATTTATTTATTTTTAAGTTTGAAGATAGAACCTGTGCTGGCACATCTAACTATTCTCTCATTTAAAACAGTCTTATTTTAGTTTCTGCTCTAAAGGAGACCAATAAAAGTTTTTATTAAGTCTACCTGAAAGAAGAGGATGCCAACCAATTGGTCAGCTCGCACTCTTTCTATTACCATCTTAAACAGATTGATAAAGAAGTATTAAAACAAAAGCAACATGGAATTGTGGAAGCTTTAGGAGTTAGATAAAAAAATAACATTGTTATAAGGTAGTTTTAAGCAAACAGGTTCCTAGGAGTTAAAACTCATTACCTGAATTTGCAGCAACCTAATAAAATGGAAGATTTATAATTGTTTGTGTTACAATGGATTAAGCTACTCAGCCAGGCCAGCCTGGGTTTTTGTCAGATGATCTTTACACTCTGCTGCTTATTCTGGTATAAGGTTAAAAATAGCCATATTTTCAATGACTGGTCAGAGAGACACTTGAGTAAAGATAAATGAACTTACTGATGAGCTCAAAAAATAGCTACTCCAGGTGCAAAGGAACTAACAAAAAGCCCCTGATGTCTGTGTTTCTGGCACGGTTGTTTTCAGAATAGCGAATTAGGAGAAAAAGTCACCATATTCATTAAATATTTTTTTCCTGAACATTCTTTTTAATAAATAAACCTATTTCAAACTCTGTACCAGTTAAGTGTAGAGGTGGAGTTAGGGATGCAGTTGTAGCTTCACAGCACAATAAAATGAAAGTTAAACAATAAGCAATAGGTGCTGTCGTCCACCTCTCAGCAGAGATCTGGATAAATACACAAACAAATTATTTCAGGGGGTGTCACTGCCATTTTTCAAGCTATATTGCACTGAAAAATACACAGTTAAAAAGGAAAACAAATTATTCCCCTCTGTGATCCCCATAGTTGGTAGATATTTTGTTGATCTAGTACCAGTCAAAGGTGTTTGATCTTACATGAGCATGCGCTCAAAGGCCTTTATTTGTCATAGTCATTGATGCCAATAGCATTTTCACTGATCTGCTAGAATCCTTTAAGTCTTTCTAGAAAAAAAAAAAGAAAATGTGACATATCCTTCTTTCCAATTAAATCTGATGATCACATGATTGAATGAATATTCTCAGGAGTAAAGCAAAAAAGTGTTCTCAATTGTCTTTTACATAACAGATCGTGATGATGCTCACATGACATTTAATTAGCAAAATACTGGGTGGAGTGCATTTTGTAATTCAGCTTCTGACTGACCTTTTTATTACAGGAGCCAGTGATGTGTAGGTTACTTTGGCACTAAGTATACCAGAAAAGCTAGAAAAATAATAAATATTGCATTTTATACTTGTAAGAATCTACAAAAATGAATACATGACAAAAATAAAATGCTGTGCTCATGAATCTCCTGAATGTTTTAATGGCAAGCACATTCATCTAGCAGAGAATCGTATTTTTTTTTGTCAACATGTGTACAAAACTAGAAAGAAATTCTGTATCATTTAAGATGCTTACATTGACAGGAAAACTGTAGAATATGAAAATTAAGCATTGTTACTGTTTGTTAAATGGACAAAATTCACTGAAATGGAACACTAAGGAAAAGATATCTATGTATATTTATTAAGCATATTCTGAGGCTTCCAGGAAACAAAGTTCAGTTGTATTCTATCTCCTTATAGAATTATATGAAAATAGCTCTACAGTGTAAACAGACTAGGCACAGAATGACTTATTTTGACCACTATCCTCAGCAATTTCACATGCTGTGCAGACAAAGCTTTTGAAAGGTTCAGTGTTAGTTATTATGGAGACAGATGAAATTTGCAGGCAGCCTGCACTCCAGATAACCTTACAACAATGGCACTGGGATTCTTGACGTTACTGAGTTCGTACAGCCATTGAACTGGACATACAGCTATCATCTAACATCATTCTGAGCCAAACTATACAGAAATTTAAGGCATTTTTATGCACAAGGCTTAGGTATAACTCCTGATGTTTCTGGAGATGGCAGTTCTCCATCTTGTAGGTTTTGTACCAGAATGCTACATTAGAACAGGGCTGTAAAAATAAACCATTGCCTTCCACAACCACATATTAAAAACAGAAACAAGACCTAGATAAACTTTTATACATTTCCTCCTCCTTATATTTTCATTGCCATTGCAGTTATGTAGAGACAGATACTGCAAGAAGAATAAAGGTCCTTTCTACCCAATTGCTATTTTCACAGCTACAGATGACCTTTCTGTTTCTTCAGTTAGCATTTCCAGATCACCTTGCCCTGTGTTGTCTTGTTGGTACCAAAACTGAAAAAAATAAGACCTCAAAGCCAGATTATAAATATAGGCAGAAGTTCTGTTTTAGTGACATGCAATGTTGTAAGCTCTATTCTACCCTCATGTCTGCCAGGTTCAATGGTATGAGAGCCATACAGCAGACAATAATGAATAGCAAACATCCACACAGAAGGAAAAAAAAAAAAAAAAAATTGATAAAAGTAAGGTAAGCATAAAAGTTGTAAATATGAGAATAAAACAAAGAATTGTTTTTGTATATTATTGTATGAAGCACAGAATTTCTGTCTTATACTTTGTGCTCAGGAGAAAGGGAAGTTCAGGGTAGCATCAACTTCTAGTCAGTCATTTATTGGTGCCCCATAGAAATCTTTTCTTGTCTAATGGATTCTCCTTTCTTCATCACGACTGCACAAGTGCATCTACAAGGTGCAATGCAGTAGGAGGTAAAAATCAGAAGTCCAGGTGTTTTTCTCTGTTTCTCTTTCTCCAGTTAATGATGACTTATGAAAAACTGTGATAATGCGCTTTACCCACTAGTTCCTCATTAAAGACTATTTCATGACATTTTATCTCAAATTAAGGGTCTGTTTCATGTTGAGTGCTCCTAAGACTGTCAGATTTTGAATCTGAAAATAAATTCTATCATGGTACAACTACCATAGTTTCTGAAGCCTCTTCTCCCCTGCTAGCCTTAGGCATTTAACATGACAGTATCACAGGTAGCAAGTGATTTGAAAAAACGAACAAACAAACAAAACCAACAGCAAAAAAAATCAAATGAACAAACAAATAAAAAAAAATATTTTTTTTAAAAGTAGGCAAAGCCAAGCCTGGACGTATGACTGCTTCCTAGGTAATCAGGAGAAAACCCAAACTTATCACATCCCAGTGACAGGGAAGGAGGCAAAAGGGATTTGGTTTTCTCAGCTATATTGAAATTAGACTATCAGTTCTGGTGATGGGAGGTCTACCTAGCCTTCTCTGTTTAAGTGTCTGTCAAGCATAGTATGAAACATTTACATACACAGCTAGACGATCCTGCTGGAGCTTCGGAGCATCTTCTCAGCATGATGTGCAAATGCTGCTACACTCTGTTAATCTAAATCTCTGTAAAGTATGAGAAAAGTAATGTTCCATATACTGTAGTAATAGACATATGATCTGAATCTTGCATTCAGCCCACTGAATGAAATATTTAAATATTATCTTGGGCATTTCCTCAGTTGTAGGAAATATAATGAAGAATAAAAGGGATCTGCATGAGGTTTTGTATATCCACTTAATGTGGAAATGGAAAAGAGTAGCCCGACAGCTATCGTTTGCAAAATTACCAGAAGAGTGTTCTAGAGTCTTTAGATTAGTTATCAAACTGTTCCCTGAATTGAGTCTTTTACTTAATCAGTATGTAGAAGCAACATAGCACATTGGTGTGTCTACCCCAGGAGTGACTTCAAGCTGCCATTGCATTATAAATCATTAAAAAGCACTATATTCATAATGACCCTTACATTAAACTCACTGAATGGATTGTAATACATTTAATGGCTCAAGTACATTTCATTTATTTATTTATATTAGATTAATGATGCTTATAGTTGGAGACTTGTTATTTCCAGTTTTCTTTTTAAGTGGGTTGTGTTGCTTCCCACTTTGTTGTATGTTTATGGCTTTGGGTCGTACCTTTTTGTGAAACATTTTCTTTTTAAAGGATAAAAGCTCATCCTCCCCAGCACTCTTTCTCTTTTGATTTCTCTTCAACAAAATGCTTTCAAACACTCTACAGTCTTTCTCTGAACATAAAGACAACAAAGAACAAGATGAAAATACAGCAGTTCCCTCCCCCCAATATTAGCTTCCCTTTCCTTCAGTAAACTATTGTAGTTTGAACTATCATTAAAAGGAATTTGTTTTTCTTTCTCTTTAAGCCTTCCTTATTAAGTGATAGTTCTGCAGATCACTCACCTACAAGTCACTTGCACAATATATATTGCAGTAAGTTGAATTAAACTCTTGACCTTCAGCTCTCCTCTCCTGTGATGTGAACAGATATTTCTCTAACCATGAAGTAGTTTTTACAGACAAACAAAGGATGGCTTTTTGCTATTATTTCTCACTGAAAATCTAGATAGAAGTGTACAGATTTCAAGTTAAAATATTTTTCAATCTAAGGCTATTTTAGCTGTACTTTGTGAAATTACAGTTGTATGTTTCTACTTAATATCTCTCTTTTCAATGACAAAAATGCATCTATACCTAGTTGACTTGGGAAAATGAAATGGACTATTGTTATTTAAAAAATATATTTGTTGTACCTATTCACTAGTTCTTATAGAAGTGTAGTTGCAGGTAGTAGCATTTTTTACAATGATTTTTTTTTAAAAACTATACCCATGAATTTGCAGATGATAGTTGGAAATGAAGCTGTGACTGTCAAAAAGAAACAACTACAATCTGTTTACAAAAAAATAGCAATAGAGAATGAATTTATTAGCTCTTTTAGGAAGGATTTTGTAATTTTATGAGATCCAGATAAACACAATAAAGCTTGACAACACTCTGAAGCCGACAAAATTCAAATAAAATACTTCAGAAGAATTCATTAAATTTTCTAGAAATGGAAACATATGTATCATGAATAACAGATAGTAAGAAAATCTATTTTCTTGTTGATAGAAATAGAACCAAGAATGAACCTCTTAACAGTGTAAATTAAGACCTATGCCTACCTTTTACAGCAAAGAAAACAGAGGATTAAGGTATGTGTGTAATTTCAAAACTATCATCTGAGTGAGAAAGAAGGCACTAAAAATTGAATATGAAGTTTATAGACAACTTAGGGAAAAACTAATTTTCTTGAATAATTAAAAGTCAATGTCTAAAATATAAATATTAGATGTTCTGTGACTACACAACTAAAACGTAAAAACTCAGAGGACTTAAAAATAAAAACTCAGAGTCACAGATTTGTCATGGATTGATTTATCTGAATGATAAATCCTCAGTGCAAATGGGATGGTAGCTATTTTAGCAATTTCTCATATACAAAATTGAAAAAGGTCATTTAACTCAAAAATGTTTGGAGATTCATCCATCAAAAGGATTTATGTTTCTAAGTGAGATCTGAATACAATGTGAACACGTTAGTCTAAAATTATGATCTTTCAAATGTTCTCAGCTGCTTTCTAAACATAAATATTCATAAATGCTATAGTGGCCTTTTGATGTTTAGAGAGGGCCTATAGAAAGATGTGTAGGGACTTAGTGATAAGACAAGGGGTAATGGTTTTAAACTGAAGGAAGGTAGATTTAGATTAGATATAAGGAAGAAATTCTTTAATGTGAGGGTGGTGAGACACTGGAAAAGGTTGCCTGGAGAAGCTGTGGATACCCCTTCCCTGGAAGCGTTCAGGGTGAGATCGGATGAAGCTTTGAGTAACTTGATCTAGTAGGAGAAGTCCCTGCCCATGGCAGGGGTATTAGAAATAGATGATCTTTAAGGTTCTTTCCAGCCCAAACCATTCTATGATTTTGTGACTGTGTGATTGTAGTTTGACAAAGACCTGAAATCCTACATTTGTATGTTCCAAGAGCTTTCTACATCTTGGTAAGACTAAGCAATCCTTGGCTCATACCCACCTGTAGATACCAGGCATCCCTCTGCTCAAACTCTATGAGAATATTGCTCTATTAGATCAGTAAACACAAGTTTTGTCATTTACCCAGAAAACCACAGGCCCTAAGCAATGGAATTGTGCCTGGCATTTAAAAAAAAAAAAAAAAAAAAGAACGGAACAAAAGTATAACTAAAAGTGTTCTTTGTGTTCCTTTCCTCTCCCGAATGTAGTTATCTGCAGTTTCCTACCTGCTTTAACAATAATCTGACCTACCTTGCATGCTTCGTGGTATGTAGAAGACCTAATAGGAAGTTCTGTATTCATCACTAGGAGTTTTGCTTTTTGTCACTCAGGTTTCATGTTAGATACAGTTTACAGGCACAGAAGGAGGAAAGAAGACATTTACAAAGGATGTTCAATGAAATAATGACATGTAGTTTTAGGGTCTTGGGTAAGTTCTTCATTTAGTTTCAAGTTATACAACTGTCCTCATGACACTGGAACTGCAATGATTTGTCTTATCAATTATATGGATCTAGGTAGCGCAGACAATGTTTAAGCATCTGATTCACTTTACTCTAAAAAAGAGGAGGATCCATAAACCAGGATGATCTCATTCTTTAAAAATATTCTGCATATGGATTCTGTTCAATATATGACCAAAAAGGAATTATGTAGCTTTCCTTGCAGATTTTTATGTCCTTTCTCTGGAATGGAGAAGCAAAATGACTTCATTTCTTATTTCAGTGTTTGACTCCTACCTAAGGTTTTGTAGATCTGTATTTACGAAGTTAGTGCAGAGCCGTTTATGTCAGTAAAAGCTATAGATTTCAATAAATAGAAATAGACTTCACTATCTTTTTTTTTTTTTTTTCCTTAGAATGAGATTTTTCAAGAGAAGATTTTGTTGCAAAATCTAAAGTAATATGACTGACTTTAAAAAAAGTTAGATTTTTGATTTTGGGGTTTAATAAGAGATGATGGAGGCTTTTGGAAGTACAGAGCACTGGAACAGTTTTAAATTAACTCTCCTGAATTGTGTAATCTCCAAGGGATTATTCTGTGTGTTACCCTTTATTTTACCATCTCAGCTGAAAGTATACAAAGTAAAGAGATATATTCAGAACATAACTTTTAGTTGTTTATAAGGAATTTTTTTTTTTGTAATATATTATTTGTTTTACTAAAAAAAAAGTAGTATGCATTATTGTGTGAATGACTCCTGCCTCTGACATTGTTTTGCCAAGGCAGATGGACATATTAATCTCTGGGTGGCTTGTGTGGTTTATACTTTAGAGTACAGTCATACTTATGAACATAACTATCAAACCGAAACCACTCAGAACGTGCTGGTACAGCAGGTCAAAATTAGTACTTCTGTAAAACTATCACACATCCCTTTATTTTGTTTCTTGGCTCTATAATTGCAAACTATCCTAAAGTGACATATATGTGCATCTTCTAGGAAGATACATGTACTTTAAAGCAACAAAGTTTTCAAGCGCAGGCCAATCCTTGAAAGTCTTTGGACTCTTCATTGTATGACACACTTTTACTTTGTAAGAAAGTATAAAATATTCTCCTTGTAAAATGGTTGTAATTAATGGAATGACCTCCTAATCCAGTTAACAGGTCTTAACAATTTACTGTGTTAACTCTGTCATGTTATTTCTTCAAGCACATGTTCTTAGCTTATGAGAATGACAATACAACTTCTAATGAATGACTCAAACTGGCTTACTGTTGTTCCCATGTTCTGCAATGATGTTTCCAAATAATTTCTATTATTCTTAGTAATGTGTTGTAACTTAGTAAGCTTCTGTAGCATGATTGTGAAAAGGGTTTTTTAAGTTTTTTATTTTAGAATGTTGTGCCATAGGTCAAGGGATGCTTTTTACATCAGGTTAGTATATATGAAATGTCTTAACATAAGAAAAAAACCTGGTAAAGATAAGGATGAATATATTTGACCAATCAAACTTTTTACAGTTTATTTAAAGAAGAGCTAAGTGACGTTTTCCTCAGGTGAAACTAGCTTGTTTTATGTCATTCATGCAACAGTTGTAAGACAGTCCATTGCCTGCATGTTGCAGGCATTGTATTGCTTCAGGTGAAAAAATATTATGGAAAAGAGTCACAGCATTTTCAATAGGCTTGCTTTGTTTCTTTAGGGAAAACTGGTGATTGTTCCATCTGCTGAGACCACTGAAAGCACAGGGGAAATGAAGCTTGCCTGGGGAGACAGTGTCTCATGAGCACAAAGGAGCATGTGTGCAGGAATAGATATAAAATGTAAGAAATTGTGCCACTTGATGTTCTTTTTGTAGCACAGCAGATTTGAGACTGAATGAGAGATCTGAAGGTGAAGAAGCTATTGTTTTTACAAATTCTATTAGGATTCTTACTCTCCCATAAGAGCATGAACAGAAGAAAACACAAAGTCTCATACTGGAATGTGTGTCTCTATTCCCAGGAGGCTGGAAGGTAAAATCTTCTGAATCAATAAGACAGAGTAATTTACTGGAAGAACTAATGGTATGTGTTTCTTAAATGACAAGTAATGAAAGCTCTTTGAACTTAAAACTGTAGAGTCTTTGATAAGGAAAAAACCCAAAACAAAACAAAATCACCCAACCCTACACTAACTTTTAAAAGTGTTTCCATCATTGTAGTAAGCAGCTTATAAGAAAAAGATATTGGTATTTCCCTGCCAGACTGCTTGTTTACTAACAAGAATGATAAAAAGCAGTCTCCACTAGTATTGACTAAAGTTCCAATAATTATAATTTTTCATCCTGAAATAAAGTATTTACAGTTACTCTATCTATGGTACAACTATTTATAGTTAATAGGAATGCATTTATCTTCTCTAAAAGGGGAAAAATGTAGTTGTATCATTAATGCAACATATACGTCCCCAGTTATAAATTGGTTGTTGAATTGACGTCCCTTCTTTCTGAGCTCTCAGGTTAGACTCATGGAATTTTACTCCACTTCTCTTTCAGTCTTTCCTGCTCTGCTCAGTCCTCTAGATTCTACCTGGCCTGTTGGCTCCTGCAAGATGTTTTGAAATTTGAGACAGAGAGTCTTCCTTTTTCAATCCTTTCCCACAGAAAAGCTGAAGCACCTGAAAACATGAAGGCACTGGACACAGGTCTTACTGCCAGTTTGTAGTAATTCAAAGCCAGATAGATTAGACAAGCTGTTCACATATGACAAATTCAAAGTGTCAGACTTGCTGTTAAGGTACAGGATGACTCTATGATGTTCAATACTTGTTGTAGACATGACAGATGCAAAGTATGGCAACGAGGTCCAATGGCAACTTTGAGATGCCTTAAGCTGGAGGTGTTACCTCTCCTTTCCTGTAAGTCTGGTTTTGTTTAAGAATCTTGGGATTAGAGAAAATTGTCCTGAGACACTATGTGCTCAAGAACAAGCTGTCTTGTGGTAGCAAAATCTTTATTTTATATCTTCTATCATCGTATTGTTGCTATTTGAATCTTATGTAACATTGATAACTTTTTGTCATATCACAATTTAATTTAATTTTATTTTATTTTATTTTTATTTTGTTTTGTGTTGTTTTCATTTTTGATGGTATTGGGTGCATAGTTGGATAATCTGGATTACAAACATTTCATGATGACAAACCTAGTTTCAGAGGGTACTTTCACATCTGTTTTGGTGCCAGAGATCTGAATTAGACTTTCTATTATTTTTAAACTTTCTTTTAACTTAAATTTATTTGCAACATGTTCTGAGTTTTAGATAACAGAACTCTAAATAATGTTATCATTTTTTTATATAATAAAAAAATATTCTTCTTCTGATACTTGCCTGATTTCTTAGAAATTGTATATTCTTTCTAAGTTTTTATATATAAACTTGATTTTCTTTTGTTTTATCTTCATTCTTCTCTAAAGCTTATCTTTTGAGCAATGTTTTTTGCTGCTCATATATACTCACCATGGGAACAGTTTCATCCTTAGGTCTAAGCACTTCTAAGCATCATATGTTAATGTGCAACATGACTGCATTTTCTTCGTAACATTAAGTTCAGATATCACTCTGACCTGTGTGTCAGCATCTAGTTTTTGGGTAATAGGTCTTTATCTGTTCTAAAGGCTATGATGGCGCCAGAAACTGTAAGATACTTAAAAGATGAAGCTGTGATAACATTGTATTTGTAAATTTAGTGCTGTTGAGGTAATATAAAGGTAATACGAACAAGCAAAAACATGTATTGCAATTATATTGCAGGATAAATGGCCACAGTTTGCACCAAATACAGAACATGAAGAAAGTGGGAAGGTGAAAGAGGTACACCTGTGTTTTCTGTGCAGGACTTCTTCTCACAAGAAGAAGTGTTTAACATCTGTAATTCATCTTCCTTCCAAGCAAGAAAATGATGAATATGAGAGCAAATAAGTATAGATTTTGCTTTGTGAAAATGCTTTAATGATTTTTATCAAGAACGAGAGCTAAATTTGTATCTTGTTTGTTTCTTGTGTACAAGTATACAATATTTCTAGTGTAAAATTAATATCTTACAGCTTGCTTAGGAAAACATCCTCCATAAAGAAGTACTATTTAGCTGAACCATCTTTAGCAGTTACCTTGGTCCACCTATAACAGGACAAATTCTATTTGCTTCTTTTAAGTTCAGGTAAGAGTTTCAAAATAATGAGTCCCTAACTCTGAAATTACAGCTTGTCTCATTGTTTCATGTTTTTATAAATGCTTTCAGAATTTCTCATTTTGAGTTCTTACACAAAAACATTATCTTCCCAACCATCACTTCTGTTAGAAATGCAGTATTTCTCAAAATCTAGTAATACAGTCTGATAACTGACTTGTTCTTTTCTAAATTAACTCCAGGCTACTAAAGCTAATGCCTCTTCATGCATACTGTGTAGGTTCCCATTCTGAAAAAAAAATTTAAAAACATATAAAAAAGATAGTTTTTCTTCTCTTCCTTTACAATCATTCCACATACCTGCAAGAAGAGAGAAAAAAAAAAGCTATTTTAATATGCTTCAGTCATCCTTTTATGCATGTAGATGTTAAGTTTCATTGGATTCCTTCACGAGTTCATAGCACTCAGCACCTTTTCTTCTGTATTTTCCCTCTACCCTTCTCATTTTAATTTCACTTCTGGTGTTATGCAATATTTTAACTGAGAAAAAGGAGAACTCTGATTCAGGGGTGTAATACGCCAAATGTTTAGTATAACCAAATGCTAGGCAGATATTAAAGGAAAGCATTCATGAGGAAAAGCATAGAAGGAAAGAGAGAAATAACTGTATTTGTGTGTAGCCATATGCTGTAATTCTAAGAAGCAAAACTAAATAATCCTAAGCAGAATGTTCTGTACAGCAGTGCACCACAGAAACCTCTAAAAGACTTTCAAACTTGTCATTTTGAATCACACAATATGATAAGAGAGTATGCCAGTAAAATGATACGTGCCACTTCAGCTATGCTGTCTTCCTAGGTTAGGTAAATTAATTCAAGTATAGCTATATTGCACTTCATTGTATAGTATATTCATAGCCTACACAAGCAGACTAGGTAACCTCATATATCAAATGTATTATCCTGAGATAAAATCAAGAACAGTAACAGAAGAATGGACAAGAAGAGAAACACAGAAGAAATTCTGGCTTAACTGAACTGAGAAACAGACATCAAATTCAACTTTCCTGCTATTTTACTAACAGAAACTATATTGGAACAAAAACTCGTGTGCAAGTTATGTGTTTTCTATATGCAATTCAACACACAGTTTTTAAAAATAGATATTATCTTGCGAAATTTATCCTTCCTTAAAAAATATTCTTTACTAAGCACTGGCTCTGTAAAATATTTTAATCTTAATTTCTTAAGCCTGTAGTATTCTTCCTTAAATTAAGCCTTGTGCAAGTCTTACCAAAGCTTTGCTATCCTTCATGAAGTCTGGGATTTTATTTTTATTTCGATAAAACGATTCTAAGACGAGTCTTTAAGAATGTTTCAGATTTGTGGCTGCCATTTTGAAACCAGGTCTACATAACTGCAAATCTCTTGCTAGAAAGCTAGAAGGGATAAACCAGACATATTATGGTGTTGAGTTTAAAGGATTTAAAATGAAAGCTGAAATAATATTACCTCTTTGAGTACAGGACAAGTTATATAGATTTTACTGTATGCAGCTTACCCATTCTTATCATAAATATTTTTTCATCCCTGTAGATAAAATAATAATTACATGTCTTTTATGGCAGTATGACTATTCAGTAGATATTCATAGCACAACATCTGCATACCAAATTAAAATAAAGGGAGAAATAAGTGTGTAAAGAAAAACAGGAAGAAAATAATGAAGAAGTATAGTTGTCTCAACACAAGCATACATTCTGTTTGGGTAAAATGGAAATTAATTGCAGAAAGCAGCAACACTACAAAAGGTGTTATCTTCTTTTACATTTTAAGGTACAAAAATAAAGCAAAAATACACTAAGAAAGCATAGTAGTTTCAATTTCAGCCTACAAAAACATCATAAAAATTCTTTTAGTTACTTTTTCTTGCCTTCTTCATGTTTTCCTGGGTCTCCAGGAAACTTATTTCAATAAACCATTCCTTCTATCTCCATTCCATAAGAAGAAACACAACTTGTGCCATTCTATCACAACCACAGCCTGACAAAAGTTCCTGTAGCACAAGTTTTAATTCCATTTTACTGTTTCTACTCTATTTATTTCAGATAGATTTACATGCATTTAAAATCAAACACAACTTGCACTCGAAAATTAAAGCCTTTGCCACTTCCCAAAGTATTAGCACTCCCTAAGATCTCTTCACCCTAAGAATCAGTTTGTGAGATGGGGTCCTAAGGATAATAAAATAAGAGACAGACACTAAAAGTAAAAAAAGAGAAATGCTAAGCATTCCTGGAAGTATACTGTGATCATTCACAAAACAACTGTATAAAGGACATGCTTTATTATCTTATTATGAAACTAACACACTGTTTATGTGAATATAAGTTACTTTGTATAATAGCATAATAAAATTGCAACTCGATACATAGCTGTGATGAGTATCGCTTCAGTGGTGCATGTCAACTTCCAGAATGCTAATGCCAGCTGAAGTAACATTTTTTGGTTCAATGATTTAGGCGATCAACATCCTGGAAGCCATCTCAGTGAGAATGCTTTGTCTGTTTCACTGTTTGAAATATCATGGGTTAAGGAAATATTTACATGCACGCTAAGTATTGGATATAAGAAATCCTCCATCTTTTTCTTGTTTGCTTTTTTTTGTTTTTCTACATCCTTTATTGCAGAAAGAATCCTAACATTTTAATTGTGGATTTCAAATGTAAATTATTCAAAGAATTATTGCAAGTATGATGCAGCAAACCAAGGTTTCTAAGGGTTTTATTTGTTCTGTTGTTTTAATTTGAGGTGGGTTTGGGGGATTTGGGGTTGGCTTTTGAGTTGTTTCAGTGTTTTTTGATGTTGTTGGTTTTTTTTCTGGGATTTTTGGTGTTTTTTTTTTTTTTTTTTTTTCTTTTTTTAACACATGTACTAAAGTGCTCCTCATTTCAATGTTCTGTTTTGCTTTTTTTAAGGGCATACAGGTACCTTCTACCCATAATTTTTACCAAGGTTTGAGGAGTACTTGCAGAAAGGTATAGTATGACTACTTGCAAGCTAAGATGCTTGGACACTCAACAGTTCTGATTCAGAAGCCATATTCCTGTGCTAGTGTTTCTCTTATTAGCTCAGGTCTAATTCTTCACTGTTTAGTACTACATTGTACCTGAACAGCTTGAATTCTCAATAAAGAAGCTAAGGTGACATCTATCTGTTTTGCACATATGGCACTGATTTCGTCAGTATTATTTGGGTACTGGCTTTAAATTAAGGATTTGAGCTCCTTATACATTTAGAAAACTGAGCACTAAGATTCAGCAGTGATCAAAGAAGAAACACTAAAGTAACAAACAGATTAATAGTTCACCCTTTCAAAAAGATGGCAATTCTGATATCTTTTCCAGACAATATTTAATTATTACAGTTCAATCTCCCCTCAATATAAGGCATGCAAGTCTATTAAATTATGCATCTAGATTAATACTGAGGACATGAGAAAATATTTCTAGATCTTCTGCAGAAAACAAAGGGAGGACTTCTTGGTAAATTGCTTAATTTCTGGGGCACTGTTTGAAGTGGTACTGCTGTCTCTTACTGTGCCTTCTGTGAGGCTTGAGAACACAGATTTAGTTTTAAGACATAGGTTTACTCTGTGTATGCACCAAAGTCAGAGATTCCCACTACCTCCAACTAGAACTGGCCTGTATGGACAAGATAATTGTCACTTTTGTAGTGCAAAGTCACACATTATTTATCCTCCTTTCATGCCCTGCCCAACTATCTGCGTCATAACTTTGTTGATCTACATCAAACTGGTCTGTGTAAACAACCACAAAAAAATTGTCAATTTCAACAGGAGCACTGATTAAAAGATAAATTTCTAGCTGCTCCACAAACCTTACAAATTTCAGTGATTAAAAATAAAAATAATAATAAACAACAACAACAACAAAAAAAAAAACCACAAACAAACAACAACCACAACAACAACAAAACCCCACAATCAAACAAACAAAAAAAACTCATAAAACATCAGAAATAGTTGTTTGAATTTCTAGGAAACCTCTGTTCTCGTTTCCATTGTGAATGCAAACAGGTAGAATGGGGGGAGGATTAGGCACATAATTTTTTTATGTGTGTAAATCAAAGAGTTCAAAAACACGTGCAGGTGTAAATATGGTGTTAAACACCTGTCACACTTTATAAAGAACAATAGATTTTTCTGGGACGGAAGTTCGGCAGGTTTATGGAACATTACAGTATAACACAGGTGAACTTTAATACTGTTATTTAGAGGTGAGTAGGAAACTAATTGAAATTAATCATCAACTTCAAATGTATGTATAGCTGTGTTTATCTCTCTTTCTAAAGTGTCTTAAAAGTTAGGTATTTCACCCAATTCTCTGAAGGCCATAAAGGCCAAATAGTATATTTTAAGAAGTTAGTTACTGTATATCTCAGCCAATGCCTTTATCTTCTTTGTTTCTGTATTCTTCCCCTGCAAAAAGAGTAAAATATATGTTTGTAATTCCACAGATTGTCACAAAAATAATTGTGCCATAATGTTTGAAATCTTGGAGGGGTGTGGGAAAGACTCAAAAGAATTCTGGTATTAATGGAGCATATTCACTTTGCTGTGCATACAGGCTGGAATTATTTCTAATTTCAACTGGAAACCTACTCCTAAATTATTCTGGACTGTTAGAAGAGAATAATTTGCAGTTCAAATAGGAGTGACATTTACTTTCTCTTTTGTTTACAGTGATTTCTGTGTTTCAAAGTGCAGCTAAGATTAATAAAATCATAAAGTCATAGAATCATTTTGCTTGGATGCAACATTTAAGATCATGAAGTTCAACCATTAACCTAATGCTGCTAAGTCCACCACTAAACCATGTCCCTAAGAACCACATCTATACATCTTTTAAATACCTCCAGGTATGGTGCCCCCACCACTGCCCTGGGCAGCCTGTTCCAGTGCTTGACAACCTTTTTGGTGAATAATTTTTTTCTTATATACAATCTAAACCTCCTCTAGCCAACTAGAGGCCATTTCCTTTCATCTTATCACTTGTTACTTGAGAGAAGAGAGTGACCCCCACCTCACTCACCACAACCTCCTTTCAGGTAGTTGTAGGGAGCAATAAGGTCTCTCCTCATTCTCTTTTGTTGAGGCTCAACAACACCAGTTCCCTCAGCCAGTCATCATAAGACTTGTTCTTTAGATCCTTCACCATCTTTGTTTCCCTTCTTTGGACATGTTCCAGCACCTCAGTCTCCTTCTTATAGTGAGGAGCCCAAAACTGAACACTGCGTTGAAGCTGCAGCCTCCCAAGGGCTAAGTATAAGGGACAATCACTTGTCCTGCCGGCCACACTATTGCTGATACAAGCCAGGATGCAATTGGTCTTTTTGGCCACCTGGGCACACTGCTGGCTCATATTCAGCTGTCTGGCAGCCAAAACCCCCAGGTGCTTTTCTTCTGGGCAGCATTCCAGCCACTCTTCCCCAAATCTCTAGTGCTGGGATTGTTGTTACTCAAGTGTAGGACCCAGCACTTCGGCTTGTTGAATCTCAGAGCATTGGCCTCAGTCCATTGATCCAGCCTGTTCAGATCCATCTGCAGAGCCTCTTTACCCTCAAGCAGATCAACAATGCAATGTTGTATGTCGTTTGGGCTATTTTTATTTGTGAATTATTTTATATGGTACATTTTTCTCTCTTCTTTTCCTTTTCCATTTCCTTTTCCTGATTTTCATCTGTATCCCTACAGCCAATATGTTTCTTCAACATAATCAAAGACAGTCTAGGGAGACATGGGAAAATATAATCCAGTTGACATAAACTGTAAAGAAGGTAAATGTCTTTGACACCTACACGTCCTTACTTTGCTGTTATAAACTGTCAACCCTTGAAATATGTGCTCAGCTTAATGTAAAAGATATATAACAATTAAAAATTAGTAAATATACATTTATGCCATTGTATGTCCTGTGGGTTTCTTGACTGTAACAGGAGAGCAGGCACATGTAATAGTCAGATTAGCATATTTTTGTCATTATTATTTTCAAATAAAGTTAGTTTTAAAATCTTTCTCCAAAATTATTTTATGCATACTTTTTTTTTGAATACTCTTATAAAGAAGAATAATGATTTTCGTTCACAGTGATCCCCAAACCCTTTAACAGCTTCTCAAACTAATTCAATATCTGTAAACAGTAACCAGAACGTCAATGAAAGAGTCGCTTGTGAAACGAAATACAGCAGTTTACACACCTTCGTTGGGTAGGAATTGAATATGTTAAGGCAGGTGAATTCATGCTAGTCACTTTAGAATGTTATCAGTCTTGTAAGTATTTTACAGTGTTGGTTTTTTTTGTTTGTTTGTGTGTTTTTGTTTGTTTGTTTGTTTGTTTGTTTTGTTTGTTTTTGTTTTTTTAATGTGTGTATTTAAATAGAATGTAATCACCATTTTCACTGCTCACTTACATGGGTCACCAGTGAATAATTTCTTTCCCAGCTACATTCCTAGTTCTAAGTGTTTTGCTATTCTGGTACTCTCTACACATTTAAGAGAGTTTTAAAATAAGATTGCTACAAACATAAGCACAAAATGCCCAGATACATAGTTGTAAAAATATTAAGTAGTAACATTTGATGATTTCTGGGTTTGTTTTGTCATTTAGGAGTGCGCTTTATTTTTTTTTTTTTTTTTAGCTAATAGGGGTATTTCTCTTCTAGTTGAGCAATTATTCTCCCCTCTTCATTCTTTAGTTTAAAATACAACCTCATTGTATCCACTAGAGACTGATGTATACATACCTCAGGTGAAAATTGTCCCTTGGAATTAGATGTGTAAGCTTTTAATACCCTCTTGCTGTATAAATGTAATTTGCAAGTCAGTAGAACAACTCAACATACTATACACAACTGTTGTTTTCAGGAATGGCATATGACCACATAGCAAAAGATAAGAAATCATAGAAATTACATATTTCTTAATTAGATCACATTTTGCACACATTGTTGATATCATACTTGAATCCTAACCAAAAAATAAAATTATTTAATTTAAACATATAGACTTGATATGCCACAGATTATAACAGGAGGCAAAAATATGGAAGAAGTGGTACTTATTGAACCTAAACATTTTAATTTATTTCAGATTAGAAGGAGCTGAAAATAATTGATTTTTTTGACCTTGATACTATAGCCCACCAAAGGCAACGACACTTACTCCATTACAATTTTATCTTGGCTACTTAGCTTCTTCACATCTGAAATTTTGTGATCAATGTAAAAAAAGATTAATAAATTCATCACTCTCTTGACTGTCACAGTAGCAGGGATCTTAGTAACAAGTGGCAGGTAATTAAGCAACTTTTCTCCATGCAGAAGCACAGTCTCTTTATGTTTAAGTATTGATACATAGTGATCAAATGACTGTTTTACCTTTTCAATAAACTGAAAATATTGAATTTGTCATTATAAAGCTTATTTTAAACCTTCCAAATCTTTTCTGCACACATCCTTTTAAATGCCTTTATTATGCCAGCATTTTTCTTGAAGTGGACATGAGAATGGAAGAAAATATTCAAGTAGCAGTTTTATGTAATCTGGATTATTTCCTTCCTCTTAGTTTAGTGTCTGTCTTTTTAAAACAAACATAAGGGTCATTGTCAAACCATTTTGCCTTGGAATCGCACTAATCTAGGATGATCTGCAAACATAAGTTTCTGTTTGCCAAATCCATTCTTAAATTACCAGTATCACCTGCATTCACTGTTTCCATTAATACTATTTTAGTTGCTTCAAAGCCCATTAGAGGATAACATCTGTAAATTCTATACTAGCTTAGCTGTGAATGTTGAGCAGCTAGTTGCTGTCAAGTTTCAGGTACTTCATGTACTTCTACGTAGACATGTAGGCTAGGATTCATTAAACAGTACTCTAGAGATCTGAAAAAAAAAAAAAAATCATATATTCATGAAAAAGAGCCCAAAATGAGCAGCTTATGTGATTGAAGCTATTTTGGGCTTCAATCAAGAAGAGCTGTCCCTAGAAGGTGCTTCATTTGAACTCTGTTAAACACCTAAACCAGATACAAAAAAAATTGTCCCCTGGAGGTCCCTGGTTCCCTCCAGTGATTAAAAAAGGAGACTAGGATAACTAGTTCAGTCTTAGACATCTAGTTTTCAGATGTCAGATAAAGAATTTAAATCATCTTGAGACCTTACTGCTGCAAAGTTAGATTCATAGATTAGGAACTAAGCAAAGAGCTTGATTGATTTGTGGGACAAAATGGCAACTAGCTGGGTCTCTTCCTTGTTTCCTTAGATTTCATATAGCAAATACCTTAGAAGGTGCTTATAGAGATGTGAATTTAATATACTATTTTTCTATTTGGTTCATACTATTTATATCTATTGGAGCATAAACTGATGATGCTGATGCAATATGAGATAGACTTTAACTGACTTGAAAATAACAATATAAATATTAGAAATATTCAACATAAACATGCTTGAATTTATGAAAGCTCATTCACACATTATTTTAGCTACAGCTGTCATGCACTTAAATTCCTGCATTAATTAATTATGTGTTTTATACGTTTGATCTTTAAGTTCTGTACTCATTATGATAGAACTAGATATTACAGTTGATATTTAAAGCAAACTCTCAACTCCATGCTTAGTGCATCTTTATTAATAGAACTGCCTCAAATATTTTGCTTCCTTTTACCTAGTGCCCAAATACACGCTTTTTTAAAACCTCCATTAACATCTTTTATTTATTAAAAACAAGCAGCTTTCATAATATATTTTTAAAGGCAAATCTTTAGTTTTTGAGAAATTTTTAACCTGCTTTTTCTCATTTCATATCAATTATAAATTCACATGCATGAGCTATAACTGGAAGTAAAAGCCAAGCAGATGTTGAGTTGAATGACACATCTGTTGGCTTGAGAAGAAATTATATGTATGCCAAATTGGATTTGCCCTTTATTTTTCTCAGGAGACTGGATCTCATAACTGAAGCAGGCACAACAAAACAATTAAAATAATTGCTTTTAAGTCATCAGTTCCATTTCAAATACATATTTTACTGATATTATTTTCCATAATTGTTAATTGCATTAAAAGTATTTAATTTAGAGATGAACTATACATTAAAATACACAAATGGGTCTATAAAAACAATCACTGATGTGTTCAATGACATACTAACAGTCAATATGAAAATACAGAATTGGTTCATGTCATCAAGCAAATATATTTTTTTGAGTAATGTAGTAATTAAAATCAGTTTATACTTACATACCTGAACATTTTATTGGTATGAAATAAATGTCTAGATCTATTTCTAAAGAGCAAGGAGCACGAAACCCATTATAATTTTTAAACAACACAAACAATATTTTACACTGAAAAGAACTGAGCAGACAACTTAGAAGAGAAAAACCTTTATGCATACAAATCATAAAAGGTTTTAGTTCTCTTGAGGGACAAGTAAGAATAATATTTATTAAAATGTACTGAAAAAATCTTGTTACAGAGATGATGATACATTTAAAACATATAATAATGAAATACATTGCACTTAACATTTATTATTGAAAGATATACAGAAATTTGTAATACATGACTTAAGAGACACTAAATGAAATTGAAAACCAACAAATTTGAAGCTGATGAAAGAAAATACGTCTTTACAGAATACATTATTAACTTTAAGTTTTCATTGCCACCAAATATCCCTGAGACAAGAGCTTAGTTGGATTGATAAAAGGATTAGACACTTATGAAGATAATGAAAAACCTCACAGCCACATTTGAGAAGGAAAAAAAAAATCAGCACATGATACAAACACTAGCTGAAAGAGCTGATAAAACTTCTGCATTGTGCAAGTTATTTCATAATAGTTTGTTTCTGAGGTTTGTGTAACTTTTCTCTAATCAGAAACAATCATTCATCAAGAATACATGTCCCCTAGTCTGTTCTTTCGTTCTCCTTTTTGTTGAGAGACTCAGCATGTTGGTGTTAATGGCTTTCTCCTCCTCCTTTGTTTTGGATCTGCTTAGGTTTATTTTAATATATTTTCTTCATAGAGTCTGTTTACATGGAGCTGTTTAACATTCAAGCACCACTTCCTCCAGCCTCAAGATCAGTGCGTTCCTATGAGTAAGAAATCAAGCAGAGGAAGCGAGACATACACAGATGAACAAAGAGCTTTTGGAAAAAATCAGATGGAAGAACAAAGTTTACAGAATGTGGAAAAAAGGACTTGCCATTTTGAAGAAAAATAAGAATATTACTCCAGAGTATGTAGGGATGCAATGAGGAAGGCTAAGGCCCTCATGGAATTAAATCTGGCAAAAGGAAAAGACAAGGAAAAGGGCTTCTTCAAGTATATCAGTAGCAAAAGAAAGACTAGGGTAAATGTGAGCCCACTACTGCAGGAGGTAAGTGCCCTGGTGATGGGGGATATGGAGAAGCAGGAGTTACTGAATGCTGGCTTTGCTTCAGTCTTTACTGCTAAAACCATTAAGATCATTAAGATCCCATCCTACTCTTCCCTGGTGAGGCTATGTCTGGAGTCCTGTGTCCAGTTGTGGATTCCTCGATTCAAGAGAGACAGGGAACTACTGGAGAGAGTCCAATAGAAGGATAGAGAGATAATGAGAGTACTGGAACATGCCCTTATGAGGAGAGGCTGAGAGACCTGGGTCTGTTTAGCCTGAGGAAGACAAGACTGAGAGGTAATCATCAATGTTTAAAAATACCTAAAGGGCAGGGGTCAAGAAGATGGGGCCAGTTTCTTTTCAGCAGTACCTAGTAATACGATAAGGGGCAATGGACACAAACTGCAACACAGGAACTTCCTTATAAACATAAGGAGAAAATTCTTTACTTTGGGCATGACAGAGCACTGGAACAGGCTTCCCAGAGAGGTTGTGGAGTCTCCTTCTCTGGAGATTTTCAAATGAACATTTCTTTTGAAAGAAACTGCCACATTCTTTATTTTTGTATGTGCTTAAGAAACAAGCCTGTTTTTAATTCCTAATACAAAGTACACATTGACAGAAACTTGCCTGCTGTCAGTATTTGGTATGCATGTCAAGTTTATTTTGCCCCTTATGCCTTATTCCATTGGTTAGCAGATGATCCTGCCTTGTGTTCACTCTAACAGTTACCTCTATATCATCCTTATTTGTCTTGGAGCTCTGGTCTTTCTTTACTTTTTTGCATCACAGATTTTCATCACTGTTGATATTGGGAATTCCTTGTATCAATAACCACTTCTTTAACGCACTGTGTTGATTTCAATTAGATCTATCATATAACTATTTTCTACTTGCAGCTCAGAAAATACTGTAGTGCCTTATCAGCATGTCTTGAAAGAAAACTGTAGATGCTCATGGAATAGAGATGCACCAAAGTACCACAGTACTTGTCAATTTTCAGAAAGTTTCACATCTTTTTTAAGGCCTACATTTCTTTCAGACAGTTTGAGGGCAAAATATCAATCCCTCTCTTAAGTGTATGCCTTTATTTTGTGATAAATCATGGTGATTTATTGTCTTTTAAAAATATTTCTGACCTTTCCTGTATATAATAACATGTATGGTGGAAGTTGTGACTTGGCTTTTCAAGGAAGAGGGAAACTGTATTCACTTTTGTTTGTTCTTTTTAATTTTCTTCCTGTTGTAATAATCTTATCCACAGCATCCATCTTTCAAGGGATTTTATACTAGAGAATTACCATGGCGATGATGAAACAGGAATTCACTAATATACTCCAGTATGCAAACGGTGTATTTAGTCTAAATTACAGTTCAGTAGAAATGTGTGAGAAATTACCAATAAACATTTAAAGTTGATTTTTGTAACACTGTTGAAAACATAAACAATTTGTGAAAAAACATACTTTAAACCCAAGTCTCTACCTTAACAGTGTGATATTTCTGTACTCATAATAAATGAAAGGTATGTCTTTTGTATGCATTACTAAATACTGGTAGGAGGATGTTGGATGCAGTTATATCAGATTGTTTGCATCCTGTGGGAATGAAGAACAAAGGTAATGAGTATCTGCCATTTAACATGTCAAACTTACAGGGGCCAGTGAAGCTAACAAACATTGAAGAAAGTGTGTTTTGCAGTTTATAAGAATTAGAATACTCACATCCCTACATCTGTAACTCACAAAAGACATGCAAACAAACTAAGCTGCAGTTTTACGGAATAATTCTGAGGTTTGTAGAGTCCACAGTAAAGTAGCTGACCTAAAAGTGTGTGTTTTTTTGTGGATTTAGTGTTTGAGGAGAAATCAGTGGCAGTGTTCTCCTGAACTGTCATGAAAAATATATCATTTAACATTTGACAGAATAAAAGGATGCGTAGTGCAATTTTCTCTCTCAAAATAGTCATAAGGGAATGAACAGTAACTTAAAAGTCAGAAATATGACCCTTAATGGCTAAATGTTAACAGGAGACAGCAGGCTTTGCTTTTATAGAGATAATTTCTATTAAATAAAAAAGGATTCTAGAATTCAAATATGCAAAGCAATAAAGATATTTCTAAACCTAAAACTTTTAATTCAAAATCTGTATTAAAAATACCTTTCTTTCTGTTCATTTCATATCACATTACTCTTAAAAGACAATGTATTATCTGTGGACGTAATGATTTTACATTATCTCTTCCAGTGCAAGGGAAATATATCTAATGAAATAAGATACCTCATTTTTAAAATTTAGCATGTTTTATGTACAAAACTTCAATATAAATGGATATTACAGGTTTTTTTATGGTAATTATTAAGAACACTGTTATTATTGACAATTAGGTACCAAGCTCAATTTATGTGGTTGTCACAGGCCATCTGCATCCTATCAGTTGGTGCAAAAAGCCTAACAGACTTTCATGTTGTTCGCGTGTTCCAAACCTCTGTAATAACATGGAAAATCTTACTTAATTTTCATTAAGTTAGTTGAATATAAAGTTATTAGAATTTAATCCCTGTCAACAGTAAAAGGATAAATTTTAACTGCATCTTATTAGCTTCAGGTCTCACTTTCCTTCAATTACAAAAACAAGATGGATAAAGACATCAAAATGCTTTATTTCTATTATCTGACAAATAATGTGAAAGTAATAGGAAATGTTGAGGTATTTTATGCGAAACCCAAGAACATTCTATGAAAATGAGAAAAAATGAGGAGAAAATGTTGCAGAATGGAAATAAAACTGAGGAGCTGATTGCTTCTAAGATATTTTAAAGGCCAGTGCTCTTAAATGTTTTTATAAATGATCTGGACACCGGAACCAAATGTACATTAAGTAAGTTTGCTGATGACAGTAAACCAGGAGCTGCTGTGGACTTCCTCAAGGTCAGAGAGGCCTACAGAGTGATCTGCATAGACTAGAGAGCTGGACAATCAACAACAACATGGAATTTATCAAGTGTAAGTGCTGGATTCTGCAGCATGGATGGTGTAACCTGGTTACACACACATATTTTCCCTTTGAAAACTGTGCCTCAGCTTTTTCCACTTCACGTCCATTTTGAGTTAAGCACTTACATCAGAAATTTTTGCTCAATATATGAAATAAAAGGACACTTGCTAAGTAATGCATGTTGAGAAAAAAAAAAAAATATTGGAATTCAGTTCCACAAAAAGTTTTAATTTTAAAGTAGCCATAGTTAAACTTCACAGAACTGTAAAAGTTAATATACAGTACACTCTGGATCAGCAAGACAGCTAAGCTTCCCTGACAATGAACTCTCTCACTGCAGCTTAAAAGCATTTAGGGTTACGTCTACAAAGGGTCTTCAACTCCCTGTACAAACAAAGACATTGCTCTTTGAATGCCTTTTAGGATAAAACTACCTCTCTAACTCTGGCATTTTAAGAAAGGAAGAATCTCACTCTGAAGGCTTCCTATGATGATTACTTTTTTCCAGGTAAGGCCATGTAGGCCCTTACCTTCTCACCACTGTGATTTTAAAAATCAGATTCAAAACAGATGGCTAGATTACCTTTCATCTTTTGCAGTCAGAGGATTTCTTGTGCTGCTCATGAATTAGGCTCATTTCCTCTAATTTGTTATCCACAGTCCTGTTTCCTTACTCAAGTTTAACCTTTGCTTTCTAGCATTTCGCTTATACCTTAGCTTTCATTTTTGTTTCATCCTTACTTAGCCAGCTCCTCCCTTTGTTTCATGGTAGGTCATGTGCTGGGGACTCCATCATGGTAGCTTGCAGCTTAGTGATTGCCTTTGTCCAGCACAGAGCGAAAACAGAGTTATTTATGGACACGAAAAGTAAATCTAGTCCAAGCTTCTAGGCAATAGGCAAGTATAACAACTCTAGTCTTTAAATATATACTAATTATATACCTTGGAATAGCAAGAAATATATAAATAATAAATACAACCTTTGGTTTCATAAATAGAAAAAAATATGCCACAGAATGTGTAATGAGTACGCTGTTTAGAAAAGTGCAGTATAAATTGTGTGCTTGTAGAAAGCAGATCATGTACTTTAATGCTTAGATTCTACAGAGACTGCTTTATAGAAATTCTGAAGAGAGATGAAAATGCAGGATTTTAATAAAACATCAAAACAATGGTGAAAGAATGGATGTGTGATTTTATATACTTGATGCAATGTCTTTTATAGAACAAAAAGTCTTTTATAAAATGGAAAATATTTAACATGATTAATTTTATATCTTTTCCCAACTAAGGATTCATTTGGAATATATGGATTGCTAATTTTTCTCAGAGGAGACAACATACTTCTTTTTTGCAGGGAGACCTAGATTTTTCCCAGTATTGCTCATGGCTCCATTTCTTTTAGATTTCTTCAGATTTCAGTTGTACCAGTTTTCAGGGAGCTCACATTCTTCTGTGTTAATTCTCCTTCCAACTCCTCTTCTGTTTTTCGTTGAGTCAAACCTGTCAGCTTTCACTTGAATTTACTTTTTAGGCTGATAACCTACTCTGTCTGCATAGTTAAAACTATAGCAACTTTTACCATAGAATTGAAAATCCCTAGACATATTATAATTTTAAAAGCCCTCAGGGACTACATAATAAATACAGCACAATTACATCAAATAAGAATGCCAGGAAGAAGCTTTTCTCATGAAATCCTAAAAAAGTAGAGAGAGAGTGTGTATGTGTGTGTTCATATACATATGTATGTTTGTATGTTGGTTATAAAGTACTGAAGGCAGTGTTTAGCCCTGCCCTAGTAAGACCTCTCTTTGTTTTGTGTCACCTCAATTTTAAAACTTACATTTAACCTTGTGTCTATAAGCAGCTGTGAAACAAATTCCAAATAATTTAAATATCTAACATCTCATTTTAGATGCATTCAGGGATGCACTAAATGATAACACATAGCTCTGTTAGTGGCCTGATGAATGATTGAAAGTAAATTCCTTTGCCATTCCAAGTCTGCATTTCTTTATTTTTAAAACAGAATTCATGATTCCTCTGTCTTTCACGATGTTTTCTGATCTCGGTGGAGCAACTACAATGCTGAAAAGCTTTCATTGACAGCAAAAAAAAAGAAAACATTAAAATTGCATGCAATTTGAGGGCTGCTGGACATGATTTTAATGCACTATTAAAAAAAAATATTATTCTTAGAAGTGTAGGAACAGACAATAACCAGATAAATACAACTTTTAGCATAGTCATTAAAGAAGTGTGACACGCTTGCATTTTTAAATTTCATTTCACTACTAGTATTATGTTTACCTGATGAAGTTTAATTGATTTGTGGCATTCATGATCACAATCTAAAACATTCAAATTAGATTTAACTTACAGTAAGTGGCTAAGAGCAAGTTTATAGGTCAACAATTTGCAACACAAAACTGAAAACCTACCATCTACTAATGAACTTAAGACTTACTAGTTTATAACTTCATAAAGACAATTTACATTTCTCTCTGAAGTAGAAGGTAGAGATGGAGTTAATGACAGAGATTCATTTCTAGAATAATATATCAGTGACTTCTATATTATTTTCATTATTAATAGGTATCTTTGCAGTAAAAATACTTTCAAATAGAAAAATCTAGTGCCTTGAACAAAAAGAAGTGACTAGACAGTAATTTCTGTGTACTGCACAATGTATTTATTTGTGTGTAGACTGTATATTTAAGTACAGTATTTATTTGGCATATAATATTATTTAAAACATGGCATATCTGGACTGCCTCTGTAATACTTCTTTCAAGTGTTTTTTAAATTGCCTGTGAAATCTACCAGATTTATCAAACCATGCAAGAACTTCAGCAAGGCAAAGCAAAGCAGTGAAATCGCTTTTCACTGTTGCTCCTTTCAGTGACTATTCTGTTACCACTGCCACAGAGCAAATACCACCATGCAGTTAAGTAAGACCTTCACTACATCTATCCACTCAATTTACTAGATGATTATGGCATGTCCTGGGAAAACAAAAGAAACACATATGAAGTGGAGGCTTACTGATGAACTCTGGACAACATGTCCTCCTGCAATCATTTAGGTGTGCATACATACTCTCTTGCTTAGTCATTAAATCTTCACTGTCATGCAACTGAGTGGTATAATTCTCCTCTTCCACTGCTCTTTCAGAGACCCTAGCAAGTCTGTTGTAAGTCTAGAGCCTTATCTGTCATTCCTGGCAGACATCTGAGATACACTAGAGAGTCTCAAATAGGTTTAGACATCTATGTTCACATAACTGAGTAGCTCTCAGTGGTGGCTGGAAAGCTACTTAGTTGACCAAATGTTGTTGTCTATTTTAGGATAATCTGAATAGTTCTCTCTGCCTGGATTTAGTTGCTCACAGTTAGATGCTTAGTGTCATTTTCAGATGTCCTAGTGTATCTGTGTGGAACTGGCAGATATGATATAATATGATTTAAGCTCTTCTGGAGAGACAGCTGGAGGTCAGATTAGATACTTTAAGTCACCTTAAATGGCACTAGATGCCTACATTTAGACAACCAAATCAATCTGCTTGTTCCCACTGTGTAACAAAATTATCACTGTATTTGACTCTTCACTGTTTTCCTAAGCAAAGTAATGTTCTTGTGTACCTGATCTTGGTAAGAGGTCAAGTAAAAGAAAGAAATATATTCTGTGAAAAGAAAATTCCTCAGTAGTAGGCCATATGGGGAAAGAAACTGCATAATAATTTCTGCCAGAAGTTACAGGACTCTTTAAAACAAAGAGAGAAAATACACCAACAATTAAAAAGCCTAAATGAGTAAGAATAGCAAGTAAATAATAAACATAAAATGGAAGAGATTACTTAAAAATGCAGTAAATTTCTGTAAAGTAAGTCTTTACAGAAAGACCTTTTTTTTTTTTTTTTTTCTGAAAGACTGGTTTGTATTTAATTAGATTCAGCTCAAGTAAAAGATGGAAGTCCGGTAAAGAGTTCCTTGACCTTTGCATTGGCAAAGCCAGATTAGGTAATCATAAGTGATTCCTTGTGCCCATAAAAGCTCTCTATTAATCTATTGGACAGAAAGTTCTACTATAGAAGCCTGTATCTTTAATAGAAATTCTAATCACTGTAAAATTGGATTGCTTCCCTGGGGAAAGAATAATCTCTTTTCCTGGGGGAAACCTTGCATTGTGAAGTGTTTAATTTCACTGCCTACTGAAGATGCCTTTTTTTTTTTTTTTCCCAGAGAATGGGATCAGTCTGGATCATAATGTGATGATAATTCTCCTTAAAAGGTCAGCCATGCTTTAATTTTAAAATACCTAAAGTTCTTCTAGGTTGTATATTCAACAGGTTTATATTGGCATAACTCTGTTCACACAAACTGGTATATAGCAAATGATCAAACAAAAATTGCTCCCTTTTTTCTTTTTTTTGTTTAAAACTACACTCTAGAAACTGAAATACGTAACTGATTAATCTAAATGTAGCATTTAGTTGAGAGGCACTTTCTACCCTTAATACAGATCTGTAAATTTAACATAAAACTGTAAACTAAGAGTGTCAACAGAAACAAGAACTGCTTTTCATTCACTAATGGACCTAAATCGAAATATCCCATGTTGCAGTGAGCATCCTGGAGACAGAGGTTTCTGTTGCCTCTTTGTCCCCAAACATGGTCACACCTCCAGAATTTTCCATCTTTCCCAGGTTGTGGTTGGCTTAGCCACCACAAGACCAATCCCCTAACACCCATTGGACCCCTGACCTGTAGGTATCCCATCCGTGTATCCTTATAGGACAATGCCTTTGTAAAACCACCTACCTACCTGTTAAAAACCCCTGGCCCCAAGGCCACATGCTCTTTCGCTTCTCCTCCTGGGGTGGGTGCTGTTTCAGTGCCTGCCTCAGGTGTTTTTGTTTGTTATTTTCATGTTATTAAAACCTTTTATTTTGGAAGAAAGCGATCGTTGCCCATCCCTCCTTTACTCGCCACTGTCCTCCTCTTCGCTGAAGACCACCCTGGAGGTACTACTGGGGTCCCGCTGGTGGTGTTTTCTTCCCAGGCAAAACCAGCGAGTTTAAAACCCTCCAAATATATTTTTGAAAAGTAATAATCCCACAATATTTTCCAAGCAGCTCAAGTACGTGAGTCATTTTAGTCACCAACTGGGAAGGCAAACAGTAGCGTTTGTCACTCAAATGAATCTCTTGAGCAGAGATTATCAGACTTGGGCCAAATATTTTCATTATGACTCAGCATTACATCGCAGTCAGACGTTAAAGCATGCCATGGTACTAGATTGTTGTACATTGAAACACACCATGTAGCTGAGTCTAGTCTGAATTTGGAATGATGTCACACAGCAACCCTAAGTTTCAGGTCTATTGAGCAGTTGTGCTCACAGCTTTCCTGTACAGTTGTGAGACATGGATCACTTTCTGTTATCATGTCAGCAGATTTGATCTTTTCTATCTACTGCTTTTGTTCAGCTTGGAGGATTCAGTATCATAACCAGATTCAGCTACTAAACACCATAAATCTAGTTAATGTTTATCACTGTGCTGGACTCGAAGTTTATCTATGTCATTTTGTACTGTGTGACTAGAACTGGGTGAAGTGTTCCTGATTCAGGCTAATAAGTGCTGAGTCAGGAAGAATAATCACTACCATCTATCTAATGTTTACATTTATGCTGATGCAGCCCAGTAAGCTGTTAGGATTCGTTGTTGACAGAGAATGAAGGTACCCAAAAGGATCTCTAAGCCTTTTCCAGAACCTCTATTCAACGGGGCAGTCATCATCCTGTACTGATATGGGCTTGGCACGTGCAGGTACAGGACTTTGTATTTGCTTATCATGTAATTCCTGTCATCCCATTCCACTGAGCCGTTCAGGTCCCTCTGGGTGGCAGCTGTGCTTTCATGCACATTGACTGCACACACACATACACACACATACACCCACAGAGTTTTGGGTTGTCCACAAACTTGGTTATGGTGTAATTTGTCTCCTCCTCCACCTCCAGGTCATTAGGAAAGTTATTAAACAGGATAGGACCTAAGATAGTCCCCTGAGAAAAACAACGTGCAAAAGGCCTCTAAAGTAGATTACAAACAATTAAACATTGCTCTACCAAAAACATGAATCACATTTTGTTCTTGTAACTTCTCACAGACTGTAGAAAGATCCTAGAGGTAGCCAGGTTCATATAGTAGATGTTGCAGTTAAACAGTTAATTTTGTATATGATTAATTCTAGCAAATGTGAACTCTTTTTAATGTTTGTGATTTTTTAGGTTTGGATTGTTTGTTTGGTTTTTTTGTTTGTTTGTTTTGTTTTGGTTTTTTTCAGATTCTTTGGCAAGGTAAATATGCAGTATATTCTTTTTGTTATTGTTTCCAAATACTTCCTCAGGTAAGAAGATAAATTAATTCCCAAATCAATCAGAAGTTGGCTGTCTGTCTTTCTCTGGATTCAGCATTCTCAACTCACCATTGGTAGGAAAGTAGTGTTCAGTAATGGAGCTAACATGAATTCTTTCATATTGCACATTTATTTGGATTTGCTACCAAAATGGTTATGTTTGTGGCAAACTGCCTTTGCCAAAATGCTGAACATGTGCATATTCACTTCTATACTTCCTACACTAGCAGCTGAAGTACCAGGTTATTACAGGTTTTTAGTGACCATCTTTATATTAATTGATTTCATCACATACTTAATTATCGATTGTCTTTTCAGAATAACATACTGAATTATCTGAGGTAAGTTTCCTCATGAACAACTAAGTTTATGAGGAACAGTCAAATGTGGGAACTGGTGGCCAGCTTTGATGGTGGGTATGGAAGGAACATAAAAATAACTTAGAAAAGTTGGTGTGAGAAGCGAGTCCTCATTCTTGGTTTTTGAAGACTACAATACCCGACCTCCCCGGTGGGCTTTGGGAAATCTCACGAGGATTTTCCCCCGAAGGTTTCAGGCTCTCGCGGGAGAATTAAAAGATAAAAAAAAAAAAAATATATTAAGCACGCCCCGGCGGGGGTTCTCTCTCTCTCTCCGGGGACCAGCGTGGCGACAACCCACCTTGTCGGGACTCAGCCGGGTAAGCTCGCTAGCTTGGCTGAAGAACGTGGTAAAGGAGGAACTGTATGCTCGCGGCTTCCCCCCCGCCCCGCTTTGGCGCCACTGCTTCGTGGTGGCCCTAGCCCAGCTGGGCCAGTGGCTCAATCTGCCAATCCATGCCGCACCACTCCGACTGGAGCCGGCAGCACCGTGCAGTTTGTGCCAGACCGAGCTGAGCC
>NW_008594026.1:0-1268 GCF_000691845.1 Merops nubicus | reverse complement strand
TGTGCCTCTCTTCCCTCCAGGGCTTTACCCCATGTTACTCTATCCCTGAAGAGCTCCAACTCTGCTCTCCTGAAGTCCAGGTTAGTGAGCTTAATGCACAACCTCCTTTTTGCCCCAAGGATCTCAAATTTCACCATCTGAGGTCACTGCAGGCAAGGCTGCCCTTGAGTTTCATGTTACGCACAAGCCTCTCCTTACTGGAAACAGAGGCTTTGTGCTTAAAACCTTTATATTAAGTTGAATTAATCTTCTGCTCGGGGTCCTGACACATTTGCATCAATATCTCAATACCAAAAGTTGTTCTGAAGCATACAGCAAAGAACACATTGTTTACGTTCCAGATGTGTGTGCTCAGGGGCAGTCACAAAGTGAAGCACCAAGCCTAAGACTGGTCTCTCCTAAGTGCAGCCATTTAAAAGCTTAGGCATCATTGAAGGGCGACAGTCACATTGACAGGCACAGTCACCCTCTACATCCTCAGTGATGTCCCTCTCCTCTGGCTGCATATGGAGCTTGAAAAAGAGCAGGCCCCAAAACAAGGACAAGGAACACTCCCCATGTGACTGTTTCTCCCACAGGACACCAATGTGCAGAAACAAACTTTACAACTCTGGGAGGGTTATAAAGCAGGTATGGTTATTATGGGCAACAGCACTGGGTGCAAGTGGGACCACTCCTCTGAACTTGCACACTGGAGGGACAGGTAACTGAGATTATGTGGGGTAAAATCATACATATTCATATAACTACTCATGCATAGTCATTAGGGTTCCAAGAGCAGGCGGAGATATTACAATCAGTTCGTTATCATAAGTCCCCTGCTGTTTGCACTGGCACATTGCCAGCTGGTGGTGGTGGGCTGGGGTCTTCAGGAGGAAGGCAGTAGTCTGCCCCACAGGAAACTCCACCCTTGGCACAAGTTGCCCAGTTCTCTGGTTTGTGCCAGTTTGCACACATGCCCACAGCTATGGGATGTAGGGAGCCATTAAGCTCCTTGCTTCAAACTTATAGAAGATACAGTTTCTGTGGTCTAATCTACAAGGACACACTGAGCTCCTGCTTCAAACTTACAGAAGATAAATAGTTATAGAAGAGATAGTTTCTGTTACCTAGCTATGCATCTGGGGTTTTTCCACTTCAATACAAGAAACAAACTTGGTCCTCACTCCTTTAATGAAGCAGATACAACTTTCCACCTGTACAGCATTACTCTCATCCATTGAAAATTGGATTTTTTGTGCTTTCTCCCTGAGTAACCAGATAAAAAT
>NW_008594025.1:3407-15222 GCF_000691845.1 Merops nubicus | reverse complement strand
TAAAGGATTCTATGATTCTAAGATACTTTATCCACTCTTTATTAGCAAACCATTTGTCTTGTAACAGCATTGTTTCCAAATTGCCAAGATACTCTGTCAGCTCAAGTCTCAGAGGAAAAGCTTGCTTTCTTTTCCATGTCCTCTTGCAAGGAAAGTGTAGACCTTGAGAACTCATGATGCCACTGTAGCAAATAAACTTCACAATTTGTTACACACCTTCTGGTAGCTGTCATCTTCTCCCACAGACACTTGTATATTTGAAGAGGGAAAACAATACCCTTGCTGGATTTCACCCTTATGAGGATAAGCCAGTCTCCTTCCCAGTCTGCAGGTTGAATAGGAGTAGGAGCAAGTGTTGTGTTTCTACTCAGTTGTCTTGTGTCACAGAGGGGAGGTTGTAACACCTGGCAGGAGACAGCTGAAAACCAGTACTGGAAACACTGGCCTTTACTGGACTGCATTATTGCTCTGCATGGTTCATCCTGTGGTGTCCCTGGCACTGCTCTGCCAACCAGCAGCATTTGTTTAGGAATGGGGTGCTAAAGACAGGGCAGTAAGTGGAAGTCATAGAATCATAGAAGTTTGATTTGGAATGGACCTATAATTATCTTGTTCCAAACCCCTGCCATGGGCAGGGACACCTCCCACTAGACCAGGTTGCTCAAAGCCCCATGCAGCCTGGTCTTGAGAACCTCACAATGGAGAATCTAAAGCTTCCCTGGGCAACCTGTTCTGGTGTCTCGCCACCCTCACAATAAATAACTTCTTCCTAATTTCTAATCTAAATCTACCCTCTTCCAACTTGAACTCATTACTCCTATCACTACAAGCCCTTGTAAAAAGTCCTTCCCTATCCTTCCTGTAGGCCCCATTCAGATACTGAAAGGCCACAATAAGGTCTCCCTGGAACCTTCTCTTCTCCAGGCTGAGCAACCCCAACTCCCTAAGCCTGTCCTCACAGGAGAAGTGTTCCAGCCCTCTGCTCACATCTGTGGCTCTCCTCTGGACCCACTCCAGCAGGTCTTTGTGTTGGGGCGGTCTTTGACAGTGACTGCTGAATTCCTAACGAACAGGCCAGTTACTTGTTCTCCACCACCCACGCTTCTAGCTTAGGCACACCAGGGGTGATGAGATCCTTTTCTTTGAAATCATCTCATCCAGTGTGCTTAGCAGCAGAAGTGAATGTCAGCAGAAGGGAACTGAGCCCCACGCAATGCAGTGCCCGGAGCTGCTCAGCGGGCTGGTGAGGGGGACAGAAGTAAGATCCCAGTCTCAGTGTTCCTGATGCAGTGCTGTAATCTTCTGGTAATGGAAATCATGTTGTCTGGCTCCAGCAGAGATGGAATCAGATACACGTGGTGAGGTCTGGGTACTTTTCCAGATTTCTTAAACTTGTCAAGTTCAATGATAGGAAAAGAGATCAATAAATTCTGCACGAGATTGAATGTGCTGCATCTGAGTTTGTTGCACAGTGGAAAGCTCGTCAGTGACTCCTCAGGGGTCTGAAGTTAGCATGTGTATTGTAGGACAAGAGTTTTTGCTGGGTGCTCACTTCTTTGCCTGTGGCTGTGACTTTGCAGCAGTTGTGGCTTTTATCCTCTTTGCCACGGGGTAGCTCTCCAGAGCTTTGGCCAGTGGGGCTGGACAGGGTGACCAATTCTACTTGTACTATTTCATTGCCAAAGAACTTCTTCAGCAGTTCCTTGCTGTTCAGACTGTGCTGTTCTGGTGGTCTGTCACTTCCACAATCTGGGATTATGCCAGCCCCTGCAGAAGTTCATTGCATCAAGCCGTCAGGGCTGACTGGCTCTCACGTGTTTTTGCCTGTCAAGGTGGAGAAATTGAATTTCAGGAAATACCAACACTGCTGCAATTATTTTGACTATGAGAATATAGCTGTGTGATCAAAAGCATTAAAACACTTTTTTTTTTTTTTCCCCTCTCTCTCAGTTTCTTTCCTCATCTGTCCCCTGCTCCACATAGCCCCTCTTTTTTTTTTTTTTTCTTTCCCTCCTAGCTTGCATTGTTTAACTACACGATAGTATGAAACCATTGAGTAGCAACTCTGGATATCCCGTGAAAAAATGTAGCAGTTCTCCATGTGCTTAAATTTTTTTTAACTTGTCAAAATGTTGTGAAAGTTTTTCTGTAGTTTTATCTGCTACATCAGCAGTCGGGAGAGCTGAGCTGCAGACCTCTAGGATAAGGAAGAATCTGGTTTGCCCTTCAGTGATTCTTAGTGAGGAGATGAGCTTGTGCTGAGGGCAGAGTTCATGCTATAAAAATGTTTCTTCACTTACACACAAATTCAACTTACCTATACTGCAACATGAGTAAACACCACTCTCCTTTTACTTCTTGGCTGAATTACTGTGTTGGAGCACTGCAACTAGAGCAGATTCTCACATTTTTTAAATGCAAAGCTTTTATGTGCTTGTTGAGTTGTTCACGGTAGAATGAATAAATGAACCACATTGAATGAACAAAAACCACAGTGAAAATATGTGGACAATAGCACTTAAAATGAAGTATTCAGATGATAAGTCTGTCTAAATTGTGTCATTAAAGCACTCGCATTCTAATACGCTTGCTAGACTGCTCCACAGAGCTTTTACCTCAAGATGCAGTTTCATGTGGACATACAGCCTCTGATCAGCGTGCTCCCAGCAGGTGGTGTGAGGGGCCCCGCAGGGCTGAGGTGGCGCAGCCCGCGTGGCGCGCAGCCGGGCGCACTCGGCGGAGGTTCTGCTCTGGTAGACCCTCCTGCCTGATAGCTCACGCACATCCAGTGCAGGTAGGGACTACAGTGAAAAAGAGGGTCGTCTTTAATGGGTTTATGTGCTGCGGAGTAAATCTTGGTACGTTAAAGATGCTCTGAGATTGAATGAAGGGAATAACATCATTTTGCAAGAAGCAGCTTCTAGGGAAGCTGAAGTTTCATGTTGCTCTGTTAGTTTCACCTGATTCTGGACTTCACAACGTCTTCAGCTTTTGCCTAGCTGGAAGACTTGATTAGAGTGAGTTGTTTGAATCCAAGTAAGATGAAGGTACAATATTTTTTTGAATGATAGCTCCTCCTGGTTTCCTGTCTGTCTACCTCTTTTCAGTAACGTTTATCAGTGCTTTTGAATCCTTGGGGAATGAGATCATTCAAGGCCCTTTCTTTCCACCTGTACTTGGCATAATGACTTAAACCACTTCATTCGATACAGCATCATACCTAGGCAGGGTTATGTCCGTGTCCTACGTAGTGGGTGCACATACATGTTTTTAAAGAAGCAGAACTGTCTTTCAAAATCATCAGTAATGACCATCCAGCTATTGCAATACCTCTGTTAGCTTTTGGGTCCCATTCCTTTGCATTTGTAATTGCAAAACGATTGTGTTAGACCTCAGCATCCCAAGTTAAGGACAGTTTTAACAATCTCACTTAGGCCTCCAAGCTTAAGCTTTATTTACTGCTGGCAGGACACTGCTGCTGAGCATACCAGGAAGTGTCATTTACCTAAATTTAACTAATTTCAGATCATCACACTCTGCTTACTCTATTCTAACTCTGCTTTTGTAACGTAAGAAATACATTGGGTTAGGAAGTAACTAGGTGAGATATTCAGCATATGTGGTTTGATCTTAGTGGTCAGATACTGTAAAAGGCAAATTAAAGAATACTGAAAAAAATGTTAAAAATTTTCATACTACATTTTAAGACTCCTGGTGAAATTTGTTACTACTGCTTTAAATTACTTCCAGCTTTTCAGGAAAGAATGAGTTAAACATCCTTACAAGGTAACTATGGATAGTAGGTGGGTGACATTGCAAAACATGGTACTGTTTGTAATTTCTCTCTCTTTTTTTTTTTTTTTTTTTTAATTTTTTTTTTTTTATTTTGACTATTTTTAGGAAAAAATGTAAAGAAGCCCCCAAAATCCTATCTAATTCATGCTGGCCTAGAGCCTCTGACCTTCACTAATATGTTCCCAAGTTGGGAACACAGGGAAGACATCGCAGAAATCACAGAAATGGTAAAACTTTTAATTGCACAGACTGTTTTCCTATTGCTAGCAATTGTGTCTTGTGTTGTCAGTAACGTTGCTTGTTTGTGCTGTCAAAAAGCAGAGTACAGGATGTCCTTCTGCCAAGCGCAGACCTTTTTTTAAGTATGGAATTGTTGCAGGGCAGGGCTATTTGCCTGGGTGCAGGCCTGGATGGATAGCTCTGGGGGCCAGGCCGTGCAGGCTGATCCCCTGCAGGCTGCAGTGGGAGCCGTTGGTGGTTTCAGCACTGTGATCCTGTTCTGTTTTCCTCTCCTCCCTACAGGATGCTGACGTTTCCAATCAGATAATCCTTGTAGAGGACGTGCTGGCCAAGCTGTGTAAAACGGTGTATCCATTAGCAGACCTCTTAGCTAGGCCTTTACCTGAGGGAGTTGACCCACTGAAGCTTGAAATTTATCTTTCAGATGAGGACTTTGAGGTAAGGAGAGAACAGGTGCACTGTTTATCTGCGCATGGGTTTCTAATCATGCTGTGAAGTCATTTTGAACTTAACTTAATTTTGAACTAAATTTTGAAGTGTCATTTGACAGTTTTGCTACTTATGGTTTTACTAGTGGCATATCCTCTTGTTTTAAATGCAGATTGCATTGGAGATGACAAGAGAAGAGTACAATGCGCTGCCATCTTGGAAGCAGGTTAATCTGAAGAAGGCGAAAGGACTTTTCTAAGTTGTGTTCATTGGAGCGAGCACTAAAGGGATGTCTATTTTCACTTTCTATGCCCGTTAGAAGAATTGTACCCCACATTTACAGAATAAATAGAAATAAGCTGAAGTTACTAGTGACTACCTATCTGGAGGTGTGTAATGTTATAAAAGGCCAAGAGAACTCTTTAGAAATGGAATTCAGTTTTGACTCTTGAAGACAATGTGTTTAAGCTCTGCTCTCCTATGCACTTAAACAGTAGTTTCCTGAGGTACTGTTGCAGGTGTCCTTTGGCTATACACAATACTTGCCATTTTTGGTTTTGAAGAAGTTCTCTTTGTAAAGTGTTATTTTGTTAGTTTGTGGATTACAAAGAATTTATATTTATATAAGCACATAGAACAAGTATGTATTTAACAATGCAATATATATTCACTTCCAAGACTTTCATGTCAAACCTACAGAAAAGTAGCTGGACAGCAGTTGCTTGTACTGAACTAGCTATGCCACCCGTACGTATCTCCTACGCACTCTGAAAAGTTTCTCTTTGCAATAGTTATTGAATTGTTCTCAGTGCTGCTTCAGGTGCTAAACTGAACAAAGCATTTGTATTTATAGCATGGATTTCTCGAGAAACTATGCGAATCAACCTTTATACTTTATTATCCAAAAATGTATAGTGCCTTGGGTTTTGTGTACAGTTTATATACAAAAAAAAAGATTGGTCTGCATTTTGAAGATGGCTTAGAATGGTCTCCTATGTTACTTTTATAATAGTAGAAATAAAAACATCTCAGTTTCTAATACTTGTTGTAAACATTAAACATGTCTTTTGTGATATAAGAACCGAAAGTAAAAGCTTCTGAATAAACTCTTAGTGATGCTCTGACTTATTTTGTTATTATTTTGTACTGTAACCTCTACTAAGTCATTGGAACCTTCCATAACGTGGTATTTTATCAATCTATTTTAACCTTAGGTATATGCGGGTGTTGTACAGAGTTATAATTTGAGAAGTAGATAATGTAGAAAGTAATCAATGTAAGAGATAAAATTAGGTTGTGCAACACTTTAATGCTGAACATTGGAACAGTCACGCAACTCCTGTGTCCTTTGGGTTTCCCCGTTTTATAAATGAAACCAAAATTGTTATGCTGGTTTTCAAACTTTGAAAAACTCTTTGCAACCTTTGTGCAATTGCAAGTAAAACTTGAACTGAAAATGAGTGTGGCATCGTGTCCATTCTTTCCATAAGCACGGGAGTTGTTTTCATTCAGCTAATTAGGACATTGAATAGAGTAATCGAGTAAAAATCTGCTATTGTTTGAAATGTTTTTCAGGCATTTTGGCATTTCTGTTAGCAACTTGTGTGGTTCCCCTCTGGCAGCCTAGTGGATTTCACATTTTTATTCCTGCCAGGGTAAGTTTCCTTCTGCCCTGCAGCCATTCAGAGCTCCTCCTGTCTTGGCAAAAAGTGATTGCCTGCAGTGCTGCCTGTTGCTGCCCTTGTCATTCTTCTAGGCCCCGGGGAATGAAGTAGAATGTTTGAATGTGTGAGGTGGAGTTTTCATCAATTTCTGCAGTAAATATTGCTCCATAGTTAAAACTAATCTTGTTTTGACAGATGGGTTACTAAGTTGTAAGCTAGCCTTTAAATAAATAAACAGAATGCCTAGAAATAGGCAAGTACTATTCACTTGACTTGAGATATTGCAGGAGGACACTCAGCCCTTGTACCTTTCATTACTGGTTTTTGTCAAGAACTGAGATGAAATAACCCAAGGAAAGGGTAGCAACAGCATTCATGGCCAGGATACTTCTTGCAGAGCCTCCAGCAAAAAGATGTTTAGATGTGTTCCCTGGAGGTCCTCAGTTGTGTCCTCTGCAAGGGGTATACTAGTGGTTTGAAAATGCAGGGCTTTACAGTGCCAAGTTTATTTTTCCGGCACCAAGAAGTTTCCAAAGTCACTGCTGTATTCATCGGAGTATTTTTGCACCCATGTAATTTCCTCTTTCACCCACTCTGGTGATAAAATCAAGCAGGAATTAAGTTCTGTTTATTCATGTTCAGTCTGTGCTGTGGGGGTAGCAGGTTCCTCTGTTTTGATTTCTCTCTCCAGCAGAGCTGATTTGCATAGCGTGATTGACCTTGTTTGTCCCCCTGGCAGGGTAGTATCATTTGCTTTTGTTTTTTGAAAACACTGTCAGTCCTCCAAGTGTTGCTCAAGGGCAACACCCATCCACCCTTAAAGCCTTTAGAATTTCAGCTTAAAGACAAGACAAGCTGACAGGGAGACCTGCAGGCAGTGAAACAATTCCGTGTTGTCAGCTCTCAGAGTTCTCCTAATTTTTATGCGACTTGTTGTCTCATGTCCCAGTTCCAGGAACCAGGACTCGGGACCCAACTTCCTACATAAGTGCTTTGCTCACAACATTGCCTAGGAAAGCGGCAAGGTTTGCAGAAAATACGCCATTTTCTTGTCCTTAATATACTTGTTATGTATCGAAATGCTTTTGTGAAATGTGAAGCTGACAACAGAAAGCAAATCGAAGTATCAGACAGAACTGTGGGTTATGCTTTAATTTTCTGCCACCTTCCTTCTCCACTGTGGGAATGCCATTTATGGTTGGAAACTGGAAAGGGCCACTAAAAACTTCTTGAACTGTTTTTACAGCTCAAACAGGTTTTGTCTGGGTATGGGAAGAGGGTAGTTTGTTTATTTGCTTGCATGGGTTATCTAGTGCTGCTTGCTTGTTTCAAATAGACCCCCAAGAACACAATGAATTCTGGAGTGAATTCAAAGGCAAAGTATCTGGTACATGAACTCTGAAAACGGCAGTACCTTGAACACGGCATTCTGCATTTTCTGTCTGTCTTGCAGCTTCCAAGCTTTGAGCCATGATTCTTGTCTCCTACGGTTTTAAACTGTTCAATCGTGACTCTTAAAAATATTTCTTTGATTGCACAAACATTCCTGCGCACGTAAGGATTTGTTAGCAGCGAAATGGGCTGGAAACGTGAGTACATTAGTGTGCCAAACCAGAAAATAAAACATTATGGCTGAAATATCTGCAGCCTGTGCGTTACAGCCAGAAGAGGAGGGAGAATGGAAGGTAGGGAGGGAGAAAAAAAACAAAACTAATCTTTAACGGTTTAGGGACAACTTGTTTCTGTCTACCACCATCCCACCAGTCTCCCAAACAGGTATTTCGCTAAACAGGAGTTGTGGGCCCATGTACACACCTGGTGAAAGTTGATTCTGAACTCCTCTGAAAGCCTGTGTGCTTCTGTGGGAAGGGGGCAGCAGCTGGCTGGTGCAGCCCAGTCCCAGTGGTGCAGAGCCCTCTGGGATAGAGGATTCGGCTGGCCCAGATGTGCTTCTCTCAGTGAAGCATTATCCTTGCTTGACTGCAGTAGCAGGAAGAACAATTTGACCACTCCGTTAACAATTCTCAGTCTAAATTGACCTTTTGGATCAAGTATCAGATGAGAAGAAACGTTTCAAATAACAACACTCTCCAGAATGCCTGGTTTCCACATCCCCTTGTGTGGAAACTAGAGTACATTTGCAGTAATAGGTCAGTGCTGCCCAGAAGTAGGAGGAAGCAGCCCGTGTTCCCAAGTCACCAGCCAAACATGAGGCCCCTGTTCACCTGATGCAGTCTCCCAGTACGCTGCTGGGAGCTGACAGCTAATGATAGAATCATTTCACTTGGAAAAGACCTTTAAGATTGGGTCCAGCCATTAACCTAACACCACCCAGTCCACCACTAAACCAGGTCCCTAAGCACATCATCTACACATCTTTTAAGTACCTCCAGGGATCGTGACTCCACTACAGGGCAGCCTGTTCCAATGCTTGATAACCCTTTTGGTGAAGCGTTTTTTTCTAATATCCAACCTCAACATCTCCTGGTGCAACTTGTGGCCATTTCCTCTTGTTCTGTCACCTGTTACTTGGGAGAAGGGACTGGCATGCAACTCTCTACAACCTCCTTTGTAGTAGTTGTAGAGGGTGATAAAGTCTCCCCTGAGTCTCCTTTTCTCCAGGCTAAACAACCCCAGCTCCATCAGCTGCTCCTTGTAAGACTTGTGCTCTAGACCCTTCACCAGCTTCGTTGCCCTTTGAACATGCTCCAGAACCTCAGTGTCTTATGGTGCAGGGAAGTCCCCTTTGGACACAGGGTGGGGATTGTGCTCAGCCAGCCAGTACTGGTTCTGGGGACACACGGTCCCCTTTGCTTCTTGCAGGGCACTAAGGTTGATCATACAAGCCCAAAATGCTGCCATAGGTAGATGAATGCTTTTAACCTTCCTCCTGAGACTGAACATGTGAATTCGTCTTTGATGGGGATGAAGGTTGGGGTGCAGTCCCTGAAGTGCCAGATAGTTTCTCCCTCCTTTGGTCTCATATTTATGTGCCCTGTAAGGTTAGTGCTGATTCTATGTTGTTTTCCTGTGATTTGATCAGTGGAGTAAGACAAGCACCTGGTAAAACAGCTCACTGCAAGTAACGTCTGTTTCTGCTGCTCTCCTGGTGCGTTGGTAGCTAAAACTACCCAAAGAGTAGCCTGAAGAGTCAGTGCAGTTTCCTTACATTGGCTCTGTGGCTGAGTTTTGTTAAAACCTGTGACTGTGGGGTAGTGTTGTCACAGTGTTAGTTTTTCTCTGTCTAATCCAACTATCTTAGTCTTATAATAATACAAAAAAAAAAAAAAAGCTAAAATATTTTAATAATATTTTTCCCTTGACGTTAAGCCTTAGCATGTGTGCTGCATTGGCTTCTTGCTAGCAGTGTTTTTCTGGGCACTCACCTCTGAACCCAGAGGTGAACAAGTGCAAAACCTCTCCACGGACAGAGGCACAGCCCAAATACCAAAACAGTAGGACGGCCTGTCCTAGGGAAAAAAAAAAAGGATGAAGCAGGAGCTGCTCACATTGGTGGGCAGGAGGGTGATCCCAGGGACTGTGCCTGTCAGCCACTGCCCTCTCTGTGAGGGACTCTGCTGCTCACACACGTCCTGCCTGTCCACAGGGTGACGCCTCTCCTCTTGGAAATCAGCATCTCTCAGTTTAGCAAACGTGCTGGCTTCAAGGCCTTCTGCTTGTGCTGAGACTTGCAGGTGGTCCTCAACCCTCTGGCAGCCCTGGAACCTGCTCTTTATCAGGAGTATGTTCTGGGGGATATTCCAGTTTGGTTTTGTGAGGCTGGAGAGTAGGTGGAGGGCGTATGCGGCCAAGAGGCAGTGTGGTGAGCCATGCCACCGGTAGCCCTGCCTGGCATGGAGGACAGCTCTCCGCCGCGCTCCTCCGTGCCTGGGCTGGCCGAGCGCAGGGCGGACTGGGAGGCAGCCAGGGGGCGACTCCGAAAGCTGGAGAGCCGGCAAAGGAGCAGCTCCAACCAGCCCGTAAAGCTGCATGCTCTGGAGCCAAGCAAAGTACATCTGTATCTCTGGCTTGTGGCACATGGGATCAGCAGCAGGGGCTGCATCGTCACGCTCTTTCATGCCAAATCTTGTGCTCTTGTGCAGCCCAAGGGGCAAAGTGGCTCCGTCCTATTTCTACGGGCACAGTCCTGGGGGCAGCCCCACAACTCAAGCTCCACATGCAGTCCTGCTGCACTGACAAGGCAGAAAGTTCCAGCTGCTCTCTTGGCAAGCCCATAAGGTGCTGCAGGTATAGAGCTTTGTAAATCGCTCCTGCTCAGTGTAGCACCTTGGACTAGCACAGGAATATACTTTCTCAGCAAGGACCAGACTCTGGACAAATTTCCTACTTTCTGTTGCTAAAAGACACAGTATTTATGCAACAGAAACAGCTTTGTTTTCTGCTCTCTTATCTCAGTAAGGAACTAGAGTACTTGGAGAAAACTTTCCTTTATCTTTTGAAATAGAAGGCAGAGTCAGCTGCAGAGGCTCATCGTAAAAGCTACTGAGGTCCCTGCCTCTGCTACACGTGTCTGCTCACACACAGTCCAGGCCCTGGGCTGGTACCCCTTGTAGTCCTGCTTCTCTGTATTTGTGGCTCTACCAACCCACCCAAGCTGGAAGGGGCCTTGAGGGGTTCTCTAGCTTGGCTGCCTGTACCATCGCTGCAAAATTACCCAAACCACCCCAGCCTTCTGGTCTCTCCTCTGCAGGAGCTTGTCCATGGAACTGCTCACCAAGCTACTGAACCAGAAAAAAAGTCCTAAAGTGCATGCACTGATGGAAGAGCGAAGGCAAGCAACCTAGAGTGTCCCTATTTTCCATATTACTGCCTTCCTGTTCAGCTGCAATTTTACACTCCCCTAAAGGGTGGTGGTTGCTCAGCCTCCCCTCTGCTACCTGTGTGTTCCAGGCTGTGCTAACCAGCACATTCGTTTTCCATTGGCAATTGCTGTGACAGCAGCACTCTGATACTTAATCCCTTTAATTTAGAATTATATGTAGAAACTGATAAGCTGCTTACTTGTGGGACTATTAATTGTCTTTATGCAGCCAGTAAACATATAGCAGCCTCAGTACAACCACTACTCAGTAACGGCAGCTTGCTCTGAAGAAAAGCACCTGCTTCCTTCCTCCAAAAATTGGAGCTCTGCAATCATGAGCTTAATGAACTTTTCTACGGAAAGAATTATAACTTCGGGATAGATATGATGTCAATGGTATGGAATAAGGGGTGGAATGTCCTGGTTTGGGGTAAAACAGAGCTGTTTTTGCAAAATGATTTTAACTTCTTAGCTAAAGCTCTCATCTGAAACTGTCCTGTCTGAAGTTAGCAGCGTTTTCGCAAACTGTCTGGCTGTAGCTGTGATAAGACTTCACGTTTGGAGTTACTGCCAGGGACTGGTGTGCAGACCAAGGCCACTGCTAAACTTGGATCCCACACGGAGGGGGGCAGAGAGCACCCCGCACCTGCGGGGAGGAGCGGGCAGGAGAACTGGCCCCAGGATTCACCAGTGGGGTGTTCCATCCCACAGCCGGCATACCCAGTAAAGCTGAAGGGTCAGAAGGGACAAACAAGCCTTTCCGTCGCCTCTTCCCTTCTCTCTCTCTTCTGTCTTCTGCTGCTGGGCTGCCAGCTGCTTCTGCTGCAGTGGCCGCATCTGAGGAGGGCTCCATCCCTCCTGACTT